>NW_023463916.1:0-12375 GCF_013731165.1 Rhagoletis pomonella | reverse complement strand
GCGTAGATGAAAGGTTAAATTTATTCATTTTCACAAGCAAATAACATTGATGCGAGGAAAAATAATAAATTAATGCGAAATGTTATTTAAATTGATTTTTATAAAATCCGCAGCGCCTAATTAAGGTCAGGCGAATTAATGTGATTGAAAGGCGATTTAATAGGTTTTATTTGTGTTAGGTTGAAAAGAGAAAGGTAAAAATACATTTTCAAAGTTTTCAAGCGAGCTTTATATCTCTGCGCTGCTGAGGGAAGCTCGTTATAAGAAATTTTGTAGTGCAAAATCTATATGCACAAATCTGACGAGCTGTTTTTTAGAGTCACTCTTTTCTCTCACCAAAAGAAAAAAAACCACTAGAGTATTCTTCTTGCATTTAGATCAATCAATGGAGTTCCAGAAACAATAAAAAAAATCAAGTACATATTTGAACAATATTAGCCTTAAAACGTTTATTTAGGCGAAAGAGTTCGGAAATTACAAATTTTTTCATTTTCACACAAAAAAATTTTAGATTTTTTTCTTTTTAAATAACTTTTTAAATTTTTCAAATTTAACGATTTTTTTCCATCATTAAAGTTTAACATACTTTGAAATGTCAACATTAAACAAACACATCTAGAGTAATAAAACTAGTGTGCCTTCAAAGGACAAAAATTACATAGATTATAAAATGACGTTGATTTGCGAAACAAAAATTCCAATTTTAAAATTTTTATTGGTACATACACTCTAAATACATGCTGAAATTGTTATATACATACATGGTGAAATTAATAGATATATTCACGAGGAATCCTTTAGAAAAATATTTCACGCCAATATTTAATTACTTTTAAATAATATGACTTTTAGGTTAAGGCGTGCGAGTAAACGTGTTAGCTGACTGTGTATGGTGCTACGGGGCGTATACGTTACATACGCAACTACGGGTATATGAGCACGAGTTGTTATTTTTTCTTTCTTTACTTATTATATCTTTAAAACTGAAGATAATGAATTGCTTAAGATAAGTGTGTCACCAGTTTCGAACAACAAACACCACGTTTTTTGTCGAAAAATGTAACAACTAGTGAGATTTTCTTATATGAGTTTAAGCACAGTGTTATCCGAATTTTAATAAATTACCAATGGAAGTAAAATCATTTTGTAAATAAGTCAGTTGACGTTCTTTGTCAGAGCCGATTTTCACAGCGAATAAGTAGTATGTTCTTCATCTGCTTTTGGATAATCCAGTTCTATGTTAAAACTTAGCCAAGGGTAGATGATTTTTGATGAAATTCTTAACATGCCCATGAACAGTTTGAAGCTTTTGTGATTTTTCGAGAGCACACTCTACTTCTACTTCTCCTGCTTCTAATAAATATGCACACTTTCATTTTTCGTCCAATCGGGCAATGCATATTTATTGTTATTTATTCCCGAAAGAGCCATAGGCAACATAAAAAAAAACTAACAGTAAATACAGTTGTATCAACAAGCAACAGCAGCAATAACAAGAACAACAACAGCAATACTACATAGTTACAACACAACAAAAAATAATAAGTAGAGGTGCGCTTGCTTGGTAGCCCAGCGCAGCAGAACAGAGCAATTATTACGAAATAATTTATATATAGCAAAACGACAGAAAAACCTTTGAATGTACTATGCAGGTATGTATGTGTGAGTTAACCCTGCAAAAATCGTTGGACCATGTTGTCTATTTGTGGTATAATGGAGTACTTACAAAAGTGCTCCTCTGTAATGCTGTAGCGGACCAACGCGTGTATCTGCACCAGCTTATTGTTACCCGATCACTGCTCGTGTTTTAACGAAATGTGATTGAAGTTGAGCATTTGAAAGCACATTTGGCAACATGTAATTTTTTATTTTTGTTTTTGATTTTTATTAATTTCGAAAAAGCATCTGTGAAGTGAAGAACAAAAGCGTGTACAAACGAAAAAAATATGAAAAAAATTTGTTCCACAACAGCTTACAGATCTTAAAGCCTTCTTCAATGATCCTAGATGTATTAGCCCTGAAACAGTATCCTTATAGTAACATAGCAAATATGTAGGATAATTTTCTCAAGATTTTTACCCCGTAAAATTTGTTAAATTTTAATACAATAAAGTGCAATTTTAAGTCCTCAAGGCTTACCATTAATTTTTAGCTTTTGTTTTTTTTTTTTTGTTGACGTTGTTGCGCATTTTTTTCGTACCAAGTAAGTATGTATGTATATGACTATTTTTTTAAAAGAGAAGCAAATGAGCTGCACTTTCCATTCGCACTTTATAATACTCAATTTTCATGAGTTACATAACTGTAAACCAATTTTTTTTCTAAAGATTCTAATTAAAAAGATTGAAATTTTAGTGAAACCTTAAGAAGAATTAATTTTTATATGTAGTTTTTTGTACTAAGTTGAAAATTTGTATTATATGCTTTTTGTTAGGAAAAGAGCTTTACTTTCATAAAATGAATAATAAACATTAAATAAACCAAGGAAATATAGCCAAAACTTACTAAACGGTCGAGTCCTAATTTCTATTTTGGTCACTGTATGTATTCATCGATTCGAATCACAGGCATTCAGATTAGAAAGTAACTGTTTATGTAGAAAGTTAGGATCATATACCAACATCACTTAAAACTCGTTCATAGGCATGACATTTTAATGAGTTGTAAAGGGGTCGAAACACCGAATACGGGACAAATACAGAACTTTTGGGGTCCCGTATAAAATAAATAAATTACCAGGACAATGGGTCAAAAAAGGGAACTGTCCCGTATAATACAGGACGGCAGGTCACCGTAAGTATATGGTCCTGCCCTAGAACATCGCAATGTTAATTGGACCATATTTTTTATATGAATTTTGGATAATTTTGGAGTACTCCTTGGTCCTTAGGGAGTACTCCGTAGATGCCTGCATGTAGTAGTCGCGATTTTTGCAGGAAATGAGTCAATATGTGTGTGTAGCGATATGTATTGACACTGGCGCCTAGGAAAACAGTAACCGCCTTAAAAATGGAAAACTTTTTGATTTAACAATTCGAGTTTGTTTAAACTTCGAACAGTAAATAGGTAAATAGTATTATTACTCATTAGCGCTAGAAACATTTATTGGGTGAGTAATTATTTTTTTTGTTAGATCAACTTGTTTTTGGAAGAAACAGAATGAAAGTAGAACGGTGCAATTTGTGCTTGGCAAAAGATTTAGAACAGATTTAGATTTAATTACTTTTTTGAAAATATATGTATGTATGTATAATGGCTCTACTTTCGTTGCGAAAAAATTACTGATAACATTAAGAAATAAAATTTAAAAATTACTAATACATAACTAATAAGAATTAATATTTTTCCGAAAAAATTTTGTGCAAATCTTAAAATATAATAGATTTTATAATTACGTCAGAAAAAGAGTTATGGCTTTTTTCATATGGAGAGTAATGCACCCTAATGTATATATCTCAAATCCCACATATAAAGGAAAGGTAAAAATAAAACGTTGATGCTGCGCAAGCGACGCAACCAAAACGAAAACAGTCGAATAGTATTTTTGCAGTTAAAGAAGATAGTGATGAAGAAGAATTTTGGTGGACTTTGGATACGAAAGCTTTGCGTTGCGGCTTTGATTTAGAGTGCGATATGTCGAATTAGAAAAACTACTTTTGGGGCCTTTCGGAGTTTTCAGAGTCTAATTGAGTGTCGTTCTGGAATTTTCGTGGCCTTTTACGGTTTGTTCGAGATTTTCGGAAGCATTAAAATTTTGTTTATAAATTTTCAAAACTTTTTGGGATTTACTAGCGTTTCGAGTCTTTTCGTATTTTTTTTGGGGGCTTAGAAAAAATATTTTTTAATATTAAAAGAAATGCATTCAAATAATTTTCAATTTGCTAAAGACATACTTACATAGATAATGTATATTTCGAATGCCGAAAAAAACATTAAAATTTAAAAAAAAAAATCGTTTTTTTCTTAAAAATTATTTTAATCTAGCTCTAAAGTCCATATATATATGTAGTAGAACTTAAACCATTCCTTTTTCCTAAAAGCGAGAAAGTGCAAACACTAAAGACACTACTTTCATGTGCCCACTGTCCCCACTGTAGTTTGTCATAAAGAGCAAGAAAAAAACGATAACAATAGGGAATTTAATTATTTTCAGCTGGTAACAAGATATTTTTTTTGCCCTTCTTGTCTTTGCTCGCTTTGTAGCCACATTGTGACAGCATGGCTTATCAGCGTGAGCATATGGCCACATAGCCAAACTTGCAGCACAGCTGACAGCGCCGCTGTTATGTTACAAATAAAAGGTAAATAACTTACAATACAAATTAGAGCAAGCACAAACTGAACATACGTGCATATATATGTACATACATAATTATGTTCAAATATACATACCTACATAATTTAAAGCAAATCAAACAAATGCATACATGTATAACACATGTGTACGAACGCATGCACACGAAGCAAAAGATATGCCGACTGACTACACGTCATTCTTATCTCTGCACGCATGAAAAGCAAGGCACTTAAGCATTGCACGCAAACGACCAAAGGAGCAAGTATGTTTGAGTGGGTGGTTGGGCGACGACAGTGGGCATATGGGCATGCTTGCGTGGCGGCTCCACATTGCTCCAGAGAAGCAACAGCTTGACAGCACATTGATTGGCGTTTCAAGGTCCCGCCAGTTCACATGCAATACAAACTAGAAATATATTAAATACATGCGAACAAATTGTACATACCACGTATTTAAGTATGTGCATGCTGAGCAGGGCTACCAACTTGGCTCAAACCGTGCTATTTAACTTCAAATGGCACTTAATCTTTCAATTTGGCACAAAGTGCCGAAATGGCACTTTTGAAAAATAGTAATATTTCAATACATTTTAGGGAAATCCTTTGCGTGTACTTCTTTTTCTCAACTAAAACTTTCTAATTTCTATAGTGTATTTGTTACCGACCAAACCCGATCTTAGGACAAACTAGTTTTCACTAGGCTGAACTAGATCAGGCGCCACAGTATTTTTGAGCAGTACTCCTTTCTGCGTCAGCGGCCTTCGGTTGCGCTTCGAAAAAATATCCATCATCAGTCCAAACTTTGGCATTGGACTTTTGTTTTAGGAATGTGTTTCTAATTTTAATGCTAAATGGGAAGAATTAAAAAAAAAATTGCGCCTTTTTTGGCACTTTTATTTTTCTATTTGGTACATTTTGGCACTTTTTCATCGTCAATATGGCTAAGTATAGTTGGCAGCCCTGATGCTGAGCTCATTTGCGTGAAAATTAATAGTGAAGGCAGCTGCTGAGTTGCAGTCGATATGTAGATACATTCGTACATAAAAAAGTTTGACACGCGTGCTACGAAAAGCTGTCAATAATGCACAAGAGGAAAATGGTTTTAAGAAACGAAATGATGCCAGCTGCGTTTGTGCATCAGACGTCTCAGTGTATGCTTTGCAAATTAAAAATATGCGAGTAAAGTGCAAATAAAGTGAAGTGTTGATGTAAAATAAAGAAAAAATCATCTTTTCACTCTCATCGTCTTACCGTCATACAGCGACATTTCGCCAAATAACCTGTTGCTCGACTGCCAAAGGCCAAGCCCATACCTTAAGATAAATACATATAAATAAATTCAAAAATTAATTCAAGCAAGGAGTGTGGTTTAATTCCATGATGTCAGCCTGTCAGTCAGAAGCAGCAGCAACAGCCCTACACAAACCAAACCAGTCCAAAGCGCTTATATCTTACTTAATTTACAGTAAATGATGCCAGCAAATTGGCTAAAAGCAAAAATATGCGTGTATTTGTTGTACTGATTTCATGCATGCTTACTGCTTTAGCGCTTTCGATGAGGTAATATGCATAGGTAAATGCTAAAAGTAATTGATGTCGCCTTTAGCGCGTCAGGGCGTATGAGTGGCGCCTTTGTGGCAATAACACAGTGTGACGTCAATGTAATAAGCTCATGCTAAGGCAGTAATACTTCCGGAATAGCTATGGCGATTACAAATCAATACCTTAAAATATAAAGGCCCTAACCCATTATCTATCGAAATTCAGCTCTGTACAAAAGTCAGTAGATTACTCACTAAGTGCTTAATCGAATTTAAAACCAAGCTCAGCCATTTACCTCAGGAAAATTAGCTTATTTCTACTTATGCAGCAACTAATTTCAAGCAGCCTCATTGAGATAAACGATATAAAAAAATTATTTAAAAAATATTGAACCAACTTCGAAAAAAATACAAGTGTACTAAAATTAATGGCCTTATTCATCAAAAAGGGCTTTAAAAAAGTTTTATATGGAAAATTTTAATACAACTTTTTAAATCTACTTAATTTTTTAAGAATGGCCTTGTTCTTAAATTTTACTATGAACTCCAGAATTAACAAGTTAATTATGTACGCATAAATATACAACTATGTATATTTAAAATGGGCGGGTCGATAATAACGGAAATAAATAAAACGATGAAAAAAACTACGAAGAATTTCCTAAAGATTTTCAAAAGATTCTGGAAATTTTCCGAAAGATTCCGAAAAGTTTCGACAGATTTTAAAACATTTTCGATTTCGAAAATTTCAAAAATTTTACGAATAATTCCAAAAGGTTTCCGAAAGACTCAACAAGTTTCCGAAATACTCAAAAAAGCTGACGAATTACTACAAGAAGTTTCCGAAAAGTTTTGACAGCTTGCAAAAAGTTTGCAAGTTTCCGAAAGATCCAACAATTTTCCGAAAGCTTCCAAAGTTTCCGAAAGAACAAAAAAGCTTTTAAAAATTCCGAAAAATGTCTGAAAGTTTCGGAAAGTCTCCAACGAGTCTGAAAACGATTACGAAAATCTCCGCATGGTCCTTAAATTTCCCGCAAAAAAATTCCAAAAAATATAGACTTCTTAAGACTCAAAAATTGCAATTTTTTTCAACAAAGAAGAGCAGTACTGGTGGACTTTTCAGAAATCGGCTTGGGTGAATTTGGACGATTTTTTCCCTTCAAATAAATTTTTTGTGCGCTCCATGTAAATGCGTCAAAACACTTGAAAAATAGGTTGTGGAGTTAGAACTTTAGTTTTAATGTTGCAAAACTTTTTATTGTTATCGATTTTAATGTAGCATATCGAACATTTGCCAATATTAAACTGTCATTAGTGACAACTCCCGCTCAATTGGAGAATGTGGTAATATAAATATTTTTTTAAAAATATGCGTATTTTTTAAAGAAAGAATTCGTATTCGTATTGGTGAAGGTATTCGGTTTTGGTTTTAAAAACTATGATATAACAATATCTCATTTCTAAAATAAAAGATTTGTTAAGTTGATTTCATGTATTCTATTAAAAAAACAAAAACAACAATCAATCTGGACACCCTGCTGGAAACTGTCAAAGCTATGGCTCACACCAAGCTAGAAGAGCCACTTCAACTAAATCTTCATGAAGGTAAATAGTTATCTTCTTCTTCTTCTTGTTCTTGTTTGGCACTATAATAGGATATAAGAACATCCTCGGTTATTAAATGAACTTTTTACTCATAAAACCTCGAAATATGTACAGTTTTCCTTGAACCATCTCGCACTGAAATGTAAAGAAATATTAATGACAAATTACACAAGAAACACGCTTAGTAACAACGGCGAAAAGAGCAATACTAGCAGAAAACAAAAAAGAAATAGAAGAAAATAAAAGAAAGCGGTTATGAAGATTATGAGGAAACAGCAGATGTACACATGTTGCCAAAATATTTTGTTTGTAACTAATTGAGAAAAATTAGAAATCCATAAAGGAAAAGTTGAGCTGTAAAAATGGCAATTATTGAAATACTTTTTGCCTAAATGCGCACAAACGTGCAATCACTAAATACTTACGAAAACTATGTACAATGTTTATACATGCCACTATTTGAATATACATACATACATACATGCATATGTACAAATGTAAGTACAAATGTGTGTACAAAATATTGCTCACAAAACAATGACAATTTACAGATGACAATGACAAATAGCAAAGTGATGATTTTTAGAAAATGTGTGCATATGTACATAGCAGACAACAAATGTACGTATGTATGTATGTAAATATGAGTATGACGAAGTAGTGCATTCGAACGCGTGAGAGCGATAGCGTACAAATATGTGGAAAATTTTATAAATATTTCTGTAAAATATATAATTGCTAAGAATTATTGGCCAAGAACAATCGCAATTCTATTGGAAATTTCAGCATTGCTTTTAAGTAAAGGAGGGGTAGAGGAAGCAAACAGAAATTGTCAAGAGATAAGATATTAAAGGTATGGTTGTTTCGTAGGGGTCTGCCGATAGACAAAGTAGAGGGAACGTTTAAAATTCTTTGCACTGCGAAGTATTTCATCAAGAAGGGAACCGAAATTCAATAGAAAGTGTTTTAATGGAAACAAAGAAAGCTTTTCACAGAAATTTGTAGAAGTTATCAAAGTGCCTAAGCTTATAAATAACTTATACAAAAGAAAATGCAAAACAAGCAGTAAATTAAATTACTGATAATGAATAAATAAGATGAACGAAATAATACATTTATGAGCAGAAGGGCGCTGCCCAGTCTACGGCAACTACTACGTGAAAACAGCTACTAGCGTCGCCACGCCAGGTCGGCGTCTTACTAGTTACTAGAATAGGTTGTGTGTACTTTTACGCTTTTCTATTTGGCTGTCTGATGTCATGCCGTTCCTAAGAAAATGGTAGGGAAAAACCGATACTCGCTTGAAGACAGAATAACAGCCCGATTCTGTGCACTTGATAAATTGAAAATCTTTATAATTTGTAAATTTTTTATTATTTATGGAGAATTGGTATTCTAGAACAGAAATCAAAAGCTCTTTTCTTGATAAATTATCAAGATTGAAAATGCTATTGACAAATTGAAATTTCATGTGAAATGTATAAATTTTGTATATTAATAAATTTGTTTCTAACAATTAAATACTCCATGTGCCGGCATTTGAACCTACTACACACGGAATTATAGCCGACATCTCTACCTACTCGGCTACGGCAGTCAAAAGCTGTTTTGCTTTTAAATTCATATTTTTCATATGTGACAATGAAATCAGTTCCACTCATGTGGAAATCAGTTCCACTAATGTGGAAATCGTAGAGCTTTATTTTTTATAAATATTGACACAGAATGCGAAGGAAGCTTTTACTTGATAAAAATCTTGATAAAATTTCTTTACAAAAAATTTATCAAGAAAACCCAGAATTGGGCGGTAAAACTCATTTTGGTCACAAATTTGACAAAGGATGACGGAAAATCATTCCACAATACATCACAGTGTAAAACCTTCTCGTTTCAAAAGGCAGAGATTTTAGCGCTTTTCGCGAATTAAAGACGTAAGTTTTGGATCACCGAGCAATTGCGCATTGTGCACTCATTAATTTTTTTTTTTTTTGGTACAAAAAGGTACTAGCAGACGTGGCAAGTAAAAAGCTTGCAGCAAGCAAATATGCTAAAGTGAAGAAATTCTAAAAGTAACACAGAAGCGTGCATAATAAGCAAAAATACTGAGCCCCGAAAGTTAATTTCTGCAATTACTTTCCTTTTTCCTATTCACATCAGTGTTATACGACACTTTTCCGCAATTGTTTTGGAGATATGTATTATGAGAACTTTTAACAGGCATTTAAATAAAACTCAAAATTGTTTTAATTGTTGCCGATAAATCGACTTCAATCTGAGGTAATCTGAGGTGTCTTTGGTCGACAGTCAGATTGGGGTTGAAATGTCGACAATTAAATTATTAATAGAGCAAAAAAAAATTTATTTTTATTTAATTGCTGGGCCTCGAGTTGTCATTGATTTGTTTTACTTCTCACCCGTTCATGTGATATTATAGCATTAAAAATATAAAAATATATAACTATGGGATTATTTTTAGTCAAAAATAAAGTCGAAACTAAAGTCAGTTGCAGCTTTTTGATACAAATTTCAATGGAATATCTGTCGAAAAGAGTGTAACAAATACTCATGAAAAAGGTGATGGGAAAAATAGGAGACGTTCGATTGCCGATTGGAAAAAAAATTAATAGCTATCAAAGCTGTTATACAGTTCTAATTGCCCGTCTCCACACGATAAAGTTTATATCTTGATACACCCTTGTGGTCAGCTGATTGAGTCAAGTGATTTTTTGACTAGTTTGGCTATTTTTATTTAATGTTTATATTTTTTTTATAAAAGTCTAGCACTTTACCTAACCAGCCCCATATATGTAAATCCACATTTCAAACTTCTTACGAAAATTATAAAATTGCAACAAACTTTAACATTTGCACCCGAAAATTTTAAACTTTTTTGTAGCTCATTAAATTTTAGTATGTTAAATTCGAAATGTCAAGGCGCTAGAAAATCGCATTGATTTTTAATATTTTTTTTTTGCCTGACAGCTGGACAGCAATAAATTTTAACCTGTGGAGACGGCCAGTAATGACAGTTTGCTCTACGATAGCGCAGCATACCAGATTTTCCTCTAGCAAAAGACCGGCTTTCTGCGGTCCAAATTTCATTTTTATAAGAGAAGGCGCGAGTGAAAATTGAAATGTTGAAATTCATTTGCCGAAAAGCTATAGCGCACTCTGTCCAACCACATTTTTGGTGATCAGTATTCAGAATGAAATTTTGTAACAGCGAAATCAGTTGCAAAAGTGCTTTTATTGCCATGTCCGACTGAATTTAAATTTGAACCTGCGGCGGTGTTTGAATTTCAGCTTTTTTCAATTTGAAAATCGATTCAGAAAATAAATCGATATAAAAATAGTCTCTCTTAGTTAAATAATTTCCACCCGTTCGAATCACTCTATATGCAAAATTTATATTAAGTAGTTAATGAAAAATATTCATATATCGACAATAACATCATTTCCGCAATCAAGAGCAAGACGGACGGACGTTAAACGATTGACGTCGGTAAACATTTGCATGCAACAAGAAATGGGAGAAAAGCAATTGAAAAATTTACGAACAAACAAATTTTTTACGTGAATGGGGCAAACATATAGACAAACACACACACACACATAAACCAATTTAGCTGCGATTTGTAAGAATTAAAAATAAAAATTCTAATTTTTTAGATTGACACGAACATGAAAACGCGACACGCCAGCGATAAATACATACGTAAAATGTAGTGGTTAGCAAGCAAACAAGGAAATAAATATTTGCAAGCTATTACAACAGGTAAGGTCAACCAGCGGAGAGTGGGCACGCCCGAGAAGCGGTTGAATGCAGGAAAAGAAATAAATTTGAATAGCAAAATGTTGACATTTCGATGGCAAAACAGCTGACTAACAGTTAGACTGGTGTTGGAGCGCATGACGTACGAAAGCTTTAATTAATGACAACTGCGTGGTGTCATAAAGGTAAATTGAAGAGCAGGGCGAGAGTGGTGAGCAGTGAGCTGCGAACGGAGAATTGCAAGAGCGCCAATCGGAGCAGAGGATAGCAGAGGAAGCATGCAGTGCGGTACGTAAGTGTTCAAGTAAATTAAGCGAATCGAATGCTAATCAGCCAGTTGAAAGTTTAATTAATACGACAATTGCTGGTGGACTTGTGGTCATATGGGACAAGCAATCGAAAAACAAAGGCGCAAAACAAAGCAGTCGAGTGTAGAAAGAATAGCAGAAAACCGAAGAAAGCACGAGAAAATCTTAGCGCACAAGAAACAGCGGAGTGCAGAAAAGAGCTTACATTCATTATTTATTTTTTTCGTAGCTTTTCTTTTTGAACCATATGCCGAAGGTGGGCCACATATCGAAATGGGCGATTAGCGCCTGCACAACATAATGGCTAACGAATTAATGGCAAACAATTATGCGTCGGAGCGAGAAAAACAAAACAAAAATAATGAAAAAATATATATAAATAAAAGAAATTTAAGTAAAAAAAAACATAAAGTTCGTTTGATATACGCGCGTTGCAAAAATGTGTCTGCATTTGTATTATAGCACCTAATTTACGCAGGCAAATGACTAATGCCATATGCCATAAAATGCATTCCCTCCACGGCGGCTGCTACCCCCGCATGCTTACTCGATCAGCGATCACACTTTTGGGAGCATTACAAAACCGTCCCGAAATTTGTTTGCGTCTATGACGTTCGAGCGTCATATGCGGAAGAGACACGTTAAGTTTCATAATTTATTAGCAAATAATGTACATATGTTGACGGTGAAAAATGTGGACTCAAACTAGGCGGCGATGATATTATTACAACACGAATATTGGCACACATAAAAAATTTGATTTTCAAAGATTTTAATAGGTCGAAACTATGATAAATGGGTTTTTGTGGTAGTTTTTGTTGAAATTATTAGACACATTTTTTAATACATTTTT
>NW_023463915.1:0-12383 GCF_013731165.1 Rhagoletis pomonella | reverse complement strand
CAAAAGTTATTCTCAAAAATCCTCTCTGATCGGCGCAATCTTGTATTCTATCATTCTTGTTTCACGCGTTTGTGTTTAGAGAGCATCAACATACCACATACATATTTCTCTCTATTCTCTCTTCTCTTTTTTATACTCAGCTAGCACAGCGCAAAAATAAAAAAAAAGAACCTTTGCCAGCTTTAGGCAGGCGCAAAGCGAAACTTATGTAGAAGCAGCGCTGCACAGTGGTTCGGATAGCAGATATAGCTGGACGAAAGTCAAAATTTTTTTTGTTTTTAAAATACTTAATGGTACTTGGAATATATTCCTGACAATACATTCAAATAGAAATTGCATTTATTAAAGCATTAACATATGAAAACAAACCAAAAAAGGTAAGTCAATGCCACCTATTTGAGAACTCTATTTTAAAAGCTGAAATTTAATTTAAAAGATTGCTAATTGCACTCACAAATATTTGCATAATTGCAAATTGACTTTATAAACAAAAAATTACACTTATTCCGCTATAGATTCAGGGGTCATAACGAAATTTATGTCCACATTGGTATAAGCAAATTTATTCTGAAAAATCGTCGTTTTGATTAATTAAAAAAATAAATTAAAGAGTAGGAAAAGTAAAGGCCGCCGAAGGCCGTTATAAAACCACTTCCGTATTATTCTTTACACCTCCGCAAATGCAGAGGGTAAGTTCGATAACCAAGTCTAACCAATTGGCTTAGATATTTACATTTTAGTGACGGTATGTCAAATCTCAAAATTCAAAAGTAATTATTAACAGGAATGTATCTGAATATAAATATAAGATCAGTGGCGGATCCACGGGGGAGAGGGGGTAGGGGTTGTGTGCTAAAACAGAAAAATACTTGGAGTTATAAAACCTTTAGTTATGTAAGAAAAAAAAAAATAGTACCTCGCGAATTTTCTGCTTTCTGAAATTAAAAAATTATACAACAGGCATGCAAATCTTTAAGCGCTGTTATAAAATTTTTTCTGAAATTTATTTGTGTTTCTTGCTGTGTTCTTAAATTTTAGTCATGGTAAATAAAATCTTAAGAAGTGAGTTGTTTGACATTTGGTGTTGCTGAAACTTCTAAAAGACAACAAGGTGTCCGTGATTATGTGATTAGTAAATTGAAAGAAATATCTGATGAAAATGCTCGTTCCGAAGAAAATAAAGTAAGTTAAGTAAATGACTTTAGATTCGTAATCAGCAACCCAGAAAATCCCCAGATACCCAGTTACATAGAAATCTCCCGATTTTTTTAAATTTTCGTCCGCCATATTGGATCCGCCATTTTGAATTTTTGGTAAATGACTTTAGATATGTAATCAGCGACCCATAAAACCCCTAGATACCCAGTTTCATAGAAATCTACCGATTTTTTTTAATTTTCGTCCGCCATATTGGATCCGCCATTTTGAATTTTTGATAAGTGACTTCAGATTCGTAATCAGCGACTTAAAAATCCCCTAGGTAAGAAGTGGTGTAAAGATCCATCAACGAGTATTTGTTTAAATAGTTTCGTCCACCTAGATTTGCGATCCGAACCACTGTGCGCTCACCCAAAGCGAAATTCATGTATGTATGTACAAGCAGCGATAGATGCCAGTTTAACACAAAACATAAACATGAGACAAAGTCGAGTAATTTTGCTCAAAAGTGTTATCTCTAATTAGTATGGGAACCAACAACAAACAAAGTTACCACATGGTAAAATGTTTTAAAGTTACCAGGTGGCAAAATTAACACAGTAGATAATATAGAACCGTGAGCACCCTAAATATCTACATGTAATATTTATTCTGTTTGTTGCCACTATATCCATACACAAACGCATTTAAAGTGTCTTAACAGTGAAATAATTTCTTATTTTCTAAATTTGCGAATAAAACTTCACACTTAAAATTAAGACATTTATAACAAACATTTTATGAAGAAAATCCCTTCTTCGTTTAAAATAAAAATAAGCGAAATCGGTCCAATTTAATACAGCCCTGCCTGACATGAAAATGTTCTCCACGATAAGGCTAGTAGCCATTTCTAACAGATTTTGGGTCGCTTAGTCAAAAATGGAAACATATATACATATTTGAAATTTAAGAAAACAAGGCAGATAGCAAAATCGGCTAAAAACGGCTAACAAATCGGATGCCGGCTATATGGAAATTTCTCCGGCTGTTTGCTATCGCAAACGGCTAAATCTAGCCGGAAAACGGCTCAAATGGCAACACTGGTAGAAAAGTACGCAAAGTAGGCAATTAGTAGTGAAATTCCTTTTGTAAATTCCAACGTATTTGCAGGAAATCTGGCATTTTAAACGTAATATTGATATATCTACGTGAATTACGTCATTTATATGCTATTTAGCTGTATAAAAACTGCAAAATGACTCAAAATTAAAATACTACTACTATGAGATTGATGTTTATTTGTTTATTTGTTTAATTTAGCCAATGAATACATCAAATATTCTTACAGACTATTAAAAAGAAAAGTAAAGTAAATTTACAAAATTAATCCAAAATAGAAGATAACAATTTCAAAAAGTCGTTTTTACAGGCTGTAAAATCAATATGAACACAATTTTCGATGCGATTAATATCGCATAAAGCTCTTGTGATAGGAGCGTTTAATGCATAAACAGTTTTTACCGGGCCAATATGAAAGGACTCAAAATTAAAATTAAATTTCTAAGTTGGGCATTAAAACGAATACGTTCCAGGAGGGAGGCACAGTCCACCCCTCCAGAAATAATATTAAATACAAAAGATAGCGACAGAATCGATCTCCTACTTTCCAGCGATTTTAAATTAATGAGCTTACATCTACCAAGATACGAAGGTATAGGTTCATTAAAATGCAAGGTTCGAATAGCAAACCTGATAAACACCTTTTGAACTTTTTCAATGCGGTTAACATAACATGCATGATATGGCCTCCAGATAAATGAGGCGTACTCTAACCTAGATCTAACAAGGGTAGTGAAAAGCAATTTAAGTGTATACGGATCAGAGAATTCGGAACTGTTCCGTCGCACAAATGCCAATATTGCATATGACTTTGAGACAATGAAGTTAATATGATTGCTGAATGTAAATTTTCGGTAAAAACTTACTCCCAAGTCCTTAATCTCTGGGACGGACTTTAAATAATAATTGGAAAAATGATATGAAGTGTGGAAGACTGTGGTACGTTTACTGTAGGTGACGTGATAGCATTTATTAATGTTCAACGACAAGCGATTGGTGTCACACCACGATTTAAGATTATTAAGCTCTGCTTGAAGTATCTGTGAATCAAGCGGACTCTTTATTATGGAGTAAACTTTTAAATCTTCAGCATATAGGAGAAATTTAGAACGGGAAAAGCAACTACTTATATCATTTATTAACAAAACGAAAAATAAGGGGCCCAAAACGCTTCCTTGGGGTACCCCGGAGGAAGCGATAAAGGGATACGATAATGTATTATCGACATTGACAACACAGCGACGATTACTTAGGTAAAATTTAATCCAATTTAAAAAAATGCAGTGAAAACCTAAAGCAGCAAGTTTAATGACTAAGATAGAGTGTGAAACCCTGTCAAAAGCCTTTGAAAAACCTGTATAAACCGCATCTAACTAAAATCCGTCTTTGAAGCCAGATATACAATCTTCTGCAAAGACAGCGAGATTATAGACCGTCGAGCGGTTAGGCATAAACCCATGCTGATTCTGACAAATAACGGTTTTAACTGCAAAAGACAGCTTTCCTTTCACTATGCATTCGAATAGTTTCGAAATAGTTGAAAGTTTGGAAATGGGTCTATAATTATGAAAATCATTTTTATTAGCGCTTTTGAGGATAGGGGTGATAAAAGCAATTTTCCAATCATCGACAAATACCAATGCGGATAGGGAGTTATTGAAAATTAACTTCAATGGATAAACAAGAGAATCGCATTATTTTAATAGAACTGCGGATAGCCCGTCAATGTCAGTTTGGTTCGATGGCTTAAGCTGCGCAATGCCATTAAGAATGTCGGTTGTGGTCAAGGTTAGGGATCCAAAGCTAAAGGGCGATTCCTTAGTATTGGAAAGGCTTCCACTAGAGTCGTCATCTAAGATGAAGTTTGAGCGGAAAAAATCGGCAAACAGATTCGCAGCCTCAATGGGGGATGTAGCAGAATTTCCGTCCAGAAATAATTGAGAGGGAATACTAGAGCAAGATTTCTTCGAAGTTATAAATCGCCAGAAAGCTTTAGGATTCATCTTGATATCGGCTTCATAGTTTAAAACGTAGTTTCTGTATAAAAATTTATCAAGGCAGTTAAAATGTTTGGCATACATTTTATACTCAATAAAAAAACGAATAGTTGTTCGTCTTTTTGTATTTGCGGTGGTATTTGTTTCTTAAATTTTTTATTCTTTTAAGATTTCGGGTTGGAACGTCTGTACTGAACATTCATCTAGTCACTCTTCCACTCGAACAGTTGGGCCCTGTATACATACGTCGCATTACATCGACTTTGGTGAAGCGATTGGAGCGAGTTTTATTTGCACTATATCGACTTTGTCGCATTTGTTGATTTGGCAATTAAAAAGCCATAAATAACAAGGCGCTTCATTTTCGGAATAGCAATGGAGGAAAAATTCCCGAAGCCAAATTTGCTTTAAGCTGATGCCAGACAAAACTTTGTGGCTTTGCGTGACATTTATAGCTTTGCCAGCAAAGCCCCATACGCAGCAAAGCATAATGAACGGCAAGAAAACAATTTTGTACTGCTTTTTCACTCGTCAAAATTGCTGTGGATATTACATATTTAGCTTTAAAAATATCATCAGTGTAATTAAATTTTATGTTTCTGCCTGAAAACTCGAATTTGGACGAAACAAAATAAATATTAAACCGGCTGATTGTCAACGCGCGCAAAAAGATGGGAGTTGGCCATCTTTTCGCTTCGCGCTGCAGCTGCAACGGTCTATGTGGCATGCTATGTGCATTTTCATACAATTCATCTTATCTGACAAAGCAAATTCTGTCACGTAAAGCAAAGCAAGCGTTTTATCTGGCATCAGCTTTAGTATCGGGTTTCGATACGAGTATTTGTTTTTCGATACCTACTCAGTACTTGGTTCAAAAGTATCGATACCAAAATTACTTGGTATCGATCGAAAATTATTGAGTATATACTTGTATTTACTCGTATTCCTTCATCCCTATATAAGGAGAAAATGAGCAACACCTTCCACAAAAAAAAAGCAGGGGTTAATCGGAGCTTCTTTAAACTTGCACTCTATTATACTAAAAGTGAATGGGCTTCAAACCTGTATACATACATACTCAAAATATTTCTAAAAAATCGAATTAAAAAGCTCGAATTTTTTTACGAAAGTTTGTTGATTTTTTAAATGTTGCACAAAGATTGAAACATGAATTTATGTGGTTTTTGTTAAAGAATGTACCATAGTTGTTTAAACAAATAATAAAAATTAAAAAGTATTAAGATAAATGGTCAAATGTTTTCATTATGTGAGTGTCGTAAAGTTATGATAATAACTATTTATATGTCCAACAATTGTTTTGTATGGAGAAATAGAGCAACGCCTTCCACAAAACAAAAAATTACCAAAAATCAACGGTAGGCCCTAGCTACTTAAAATTTTTACTTTGAATTGAATGAGCTACGATGCTGCATTAGGGATAAAACGATGCCATGGAAGTATCGATATAGTGTTGCCAGATTTTTTGTGCGCGAGATTAGACTTTTTCATGCTAAAAAAATCAGTACTTTTCAGTACATTTTCATTCAAAGCAAAATTATGAATGTAAGTGTCAGATCATACTTTAAAACGCCAGAGTAGTTGTTTTTAACAATATCTTGGTATATAAATAAAATATAGCTCATAAGAAACGTGTTATTTATTTTAACATGAGTGTACACATCATTATATTTACAACATTTTTGAATAGCAATAATGAGATCATTTCCATCTTCAGTGTTTAAATATTTGGTCAAACAATTCTATATTTTTCAATTTAAAATTACTTTTAATATGCAGTTCACTTTAAAAATGTTTAATTAGAAGCCGGTTTCTTTCTTTGCGCCAGGAAGAAAACTTTATACTTAAGATACTCTCAGTTGCTTCGGTTGAGTGTGGTATTAAAAAAAAAAAACAAAATTTGATATTTTTTCAAACTGTGGAAAAGTACCACTATTTAAGGACTTAATCTATAATTCCTCATAGCTTAAATTAAATTTTTCAAATACGCAAAAACTTTGAAAGGCTAAGAATTCGCTAATAAGAGTATCTAACTCTATATCTTGTATGCAAAACTCTTTTACAATGTGAGTAAATTATGAAAAAAGATTTGTAAGTTATAGGCAAAAGCCATTCAAATATTCAAATTTGTTGTTATTAAACTGAAAGTTATCTTCAAGGCGAATATTCGCCTTGGTTATCTTCGAGATAACTTACAACACCCGACAAAAAAAAACGTCAGCCTTCTTTTTAAATAATTAAAGCTCCAACATATCGAGGGCTTAACACCAGTAATGACAAATAAGACACTGATGGGTTCTAACACCACAAAGTTGTTATTGTGAAAATTGCAGATATAGGCTATTGAATATAAGCCCTCGATATTAGGTTTGTTCCTCAAGCACTTGTAGAAAAAACTCGAGCAAATTTCAAACTGTGAGCGTCTATCAAAGAAACTCTAAAACTTACTTGTGGAACGCGTATGTGTAACTCGAAGTTACTTCGGGTAGCTTGTGGAACAAACCTATTATCGCAGCTGGTACGTAACGATCCGGCGATATGCCCATAAAAGGGTTGATATATTTTTTGTATTAATTTCTTAGGCATATCAAACATTATCTGAAAATGTCAACTATAATTAAATTATCTTCTTACTTTTTACAGTACAATTTAAAGAAGTTACAACGTTATGTAAAAACCTTAAGAAAATACTAAAGTTTTTTTGTTTGAATTGAAAATTCAGTAAAAATCAGTACAAATTTTGAAAAATCAGGACATTAGCGTAGCGTAGTTGAAAAATTAGTACTGTACTGATAAAATCAGCACGTCTGGCAATCGTATATCTATACCTACTTATATCGATATTTGTACATGTATAAGAACTGTTTATAAAAAAACGCTATCACATTTCTGTGAATTTTTGTCAAAATAACTTATGTGACGTTCGTTTTTGATTTTAGAAGAATGTTACTTATCCTTTTTAAGAAAAACTTTAAGGTTTAAAATATGTCTTACTAGGATGGCCTCCCAAAAAACAAGAAAAAGATGCAAAGTCTGCTAAGTTGCTTTGTAAAATCCCCACAGAATTTTGTTAACAGAATTTGCTTCTTTTTTTATGTACGTATTTTATTTGTTATACACAATTATTTATTTTGTACAAAGAGAAAGCGATTGAGATAAAAATATATGTATATGTTATAATTTATGTCATCCAAATTAACTAATTAATAAAAGTTATTTGCATTATAACACTGGTCAATAGCATTTTTGCAGAGTAACAATGGTATATTTCTGAAAGAAGTAATACTCTTGATAATATTTGGAAGACAATATTATAGTGTGTGAAAAGTTGCTAAGTCGATTTGTAGAAATTTTACAGGAGAGAAAAACAACCTTTCAAAACATTTCCTTCAAAAATTTTGCAAAAGGTTCCATTGCATATTAAAATATTTAGATTTTTTTGTGAGCTTATCGAATTTTCTGTGCCTCTTTTGGACTTAGTAAATTTGCCTTAAATTGAATATAAACGAGAAGAAATAAAACAAGCACGTTAGTTAATCCTTTTGGAGACGTTGCGTTTTTAATTTACCTTGCTTCCTATAGCCAAATATGAGTTTTTACAACAAGTGGACTTAGATTGGATGATAATGTGGTCTTTCTTTGTAGGACTTTCTTTTCGTTGGCAACTAAACTGCCAAAAAATTTTAACTATTGACAATAATAATTGGATTAAAAAATAAAATTCCGGGAATAAAATTGTCACTGAATCGGGTTTCGATACAAGTACTTTCTTCCGATACCTACTCAGTACTCGGTTCAAAAGAATCGATACCAAAATTGCTTGGTATCGGACGAAAAGTATCGAGTATGTACTTGTATTTACTAGTATCGTTTTGTCCCTAAGCTGTATACTCATCATGCTTTTAAGAAATCTAATTGAAAAGCTCAAAATTTTTATGAAAGTTGGTCGAATTTCGCTGATTTTTTGTACACATTTTGAAATTTTTACTTACATAGTGTTTGTTAGACTACGACCTTCACTTTCATAAGATAAGAATAAGTATTAAATAATCAAAAGGGGAATAGCTAAAGAATGATAAATTGTCTCTTCCCTATTTATACTTTCGCCACTATGTATATCTATAGCTTATATTTTTCATATCCATGATTTTTTTGAGAGAACTAGTATTATATTTTACTAGCGTACCCGGCGAACTTCGTCTATATTTATATTTTTTTTTTATTGGGACATTTGGGTTCAATACTTTCACCAACTTCCAGTGGCACATTTATCTGTTCTGCTCAGAAGGCATATCTTCCATTTCCATTTTCGATATACTCAATGGTGCAGCATGTCGAAGTATTTGGACATTCACGGTACTTCTTCTTACTTTTTGATGCAGATCGGGACTCCGCCTTTATTGTAAGTTATTAAGGAGCTGGTTCCTTTGCGGCCTTCCTGCAGGAATTTTCGACGCAAGCACTCAAAGCTGTTCATTAAATTTGGCGTGTTGCTGAGGATTTTGTTGTTTAGTGTGGGATACACTCCCACTTTCTTTAAAAGAAATTTTGTTTAAGACTTTTACCTTTGAAAACTTTGTTTGTTATCAAGAAAAATATTTTATTATTAAAATTTCTTTCCTAGAAGATACAATCATCTTTTCAATTAAATATTCTATATTTTTGGTGATCCCGACACACACAGAAGGAAAATGTCTGTAAGCCGCTCTACTGTTCCTCCAGCGAATCCCCCAAGAGGAGATGGCAAATCGGATAATGTTGAGGTCGGAGCGGTAATAGTACGCAAGCTACCTCCCTTTTGGTCCAAACAGCCACGGCTATGGTTCGTTCAGGTGGAAACTCTTTTTTTCACTTCCGCGAATCAGGAGAGATGAGGCAAAATACGCGCACGTCGTCGCTAACTTAGATGTAGTACATTTAAAAGTATAAACAGAACCGAATCGCTGTGCGAATTTCGTCGGTCGGAGCGATACCGCCGGATTATATTCGCAGCAAAATTTCGCACAGTAAAGCAGAACAAAACGGAAAATCACATCAATTGAATGACAAACCAAAAATATAAAAATACAAAAGCGAAAGGATGAATCACCAAATTTTGCCATTCTGATTCCTGCTGATAATTATCTGCTTGAAAATTGGGGAAACAAAGCTACTTCCCCACTGAGAGCTGACTCTGTGACCATCGGCAGCGGAAAAATTAAAAATAAATCTATTCTTGCCGAATTTCGTCAGACGAACTTCGTCGCCACTTTGGTTGTGGGCATCTCATATAGTGCATTGTGTTTTAATTTTGGCAGCGAAGTTTCTTCCAACCAATTTCTCTGAGCGATTTGATTCTGTTTATACTTTAACGGAGACCTTTTGCTTTCCCCACCAGAAGATGGAAAATATGAACCCATCAAGCAGCGCCTAATATCATCTTTTGCCATTTTGGAGGAAGCGAAGTTAAATAAATTGATTGGAGGTTTGGTGATAGGAGATCAGAAGCCGACATATTTTTTTGCAGTCAATGAAAGCATTGGCAATAGGTAATAGCGTTGGATATAATGTTTTAAAACCTTCTTCCTTGACCAGTTGCCATCAATATGCGATCAATTTTGACAACAAGCAATGCAGAGCGTACGGAGCTTCCGCAACAAACTGACAAAACAGTGGACATTTCTCGCCCACAGATAGCAGCCCTATCAAATACCGATAGTGTTATCAATCAATTGTCCGCAAAAATTGAAGTTTTAGATCGCAAATTTAATATAGGAGTGCATGAGAGAAGTATCAGTAGAGCGAAATCAATGTTCGGTAAAGATAGAAGTAGCAGTAAGTCCAAAAGGAAAGATTGGTGTTGGTTCGTTTCGGCATTAAAGCATCTACGGCCCAATTTCAGATGGCCCACTTAAGTAGAGATTGTTCATTAACTTCCACTATACATTTACAGATCATATATTTAAACTGCACTTAAATTGCCAATATTGGCTATTTAAATATGAGATATGCAACCCTGTGTTTGCACCAAAACAACCAAGATTGATTGGTAGGTTGTTTAATCAATCCCATCAAATCCCACCAAAAAAACAATCAGCTGCTCAGCACGAAATGTAAACAAACAAGCAAATGCAACAACAATTTCAAGGAACAAGCATCAGTGCTGCCATTTGTTTGGCATATTTAAATAAAGTTGATCTGAAACGCAACGAAAAATAAACGAAATTTAAACAACAATCCATAATTAAACTTAAGTGTCGTTTTAATATTCATTTGAAATCGGCCCTAAATGCATTGAACCGTGCTCATATAAATAACCGAAAAACTAGCTAAGATTTCGGGTCCCGCGACGCTCGAAATTTTGTCAAGTACTAGTCGCCTTTTAGTTAAAGACCGATTTGTCTCTCATTCCGGCAACCAATCTAATAGTTCAACAGCTTACTAGGTGTCCCTTGAAACTTTATGCTGTCAACGGCACTGAAATCAAAACGCATGGTATGAAGTTTTTAGAATTTAACTTTGGTTTAAGACGTTCATTCAATTGGATTTTTATTGTCGCTGATGTTATACGTCCTATTATCGGGTCTAATTTTTTAACCATCACAATTTACTTCCGGATTTACGCAATGGTACTCTAGTAGATAGTACAACTTGCGTTGAAACTAAAGCTAAGCTTACGAGAACTGCATTCGTTTCTGTTTTGCACATTCAGAATATCAGACAATTTTAAGAGAATTTCTGAGGTTATAAGTATGAACTCTTCGTTAAAACTCCCAAAGGAAACTCTTGCTGTTCATTTCATTGAAATTTTCAGAAAACCTGTTACTGCGAAAGCTCGAGGATTAGATCCTTAGCGCTTGGCAATTGCGAAGAAAGAATTCCAATTCATGTTAAATCAAGGTAGCGTCCAACTTTCTAAAAGTGCTTGGGCTAACCCAAAGCACATGGTCCCTAAGAAAAATGGGGATTTGACGGCCCTGCGGGAACTACAGTTTGATCTGGTGCGTGCATATCATCAGATTCATATGCATCCAGACGATGTACAAAAAAACGCCTATTATAACGCCATTCGGAATTTTCGAATTTCTTAAAATGCCGTTTGGCCTTCGAAATGCTGCACAAACTTTTCAACGATGTATGGACGAAGTTTTTCGAACTTTAGTTTTCGTTTTTGTCTACATTGATGATGTACTAATTGCTTCAACAAATGGTAATGAGCATTTGGAACATATTAAGATTGTACTTCAAAGCTTCAAAGAATTTGGAATTATTATCAATCCTGATAAATGCGTATTTGGAGTGTCCAAAATCGAATTTCTAGGTTTAGAAATAAGCAGCGCAGGCATTTTCCTATGAAGTCAAAATTTGACGCAATACTCTTATACAAGAGGCCTGAGGATATAAGTGAACTTCGTCATTTTATGGCAATGACTAGTTTTTTGTAGAAAATTCTTACCTGCAGGGGCAAAAACTCAACTAAAGCTCAATGATTTGACAAAAGGTGCAACAAAAAATTATAAGAGGAAAATTTACTGGACCAAGGAGTTAAATGATGCAGTAGTATTCGTGCATCCTAATCCAAAAGGAGACATTTGTCTTAAAGCCGATGCCTTAAATACCGCTATTGCAGCAGTCTTGGAGCAGAAAGAATGTCAAGATTGGAGACCTCTTGGTTTTTTCTCAAGGTTATTATCACTTATGCCAGAGAATTGCTGTCAGCATATTATGGGATTAAATATTTTCGTCATATGTTGGAAGCTAGAAATTTCATTTTATATACGGACCATAAGCCATTGACTTATGTATATAAGCAGCATTCGTCATTTGGATTTCATTGCACAATTTACTACGGATGTGCGTCATATTTCCGGTAAAGACAATAGTGGTATTCATCTAAACCGATAACTTTATCAAGCAGATAATCTTATAAGTTTATGCACTCTGTTACATGAACGCCCCACACTCTCTTTTCGTTTACATATGCGACAATAGTCGTGTTTTCTTTGGTTATAAAGCGCAGTGTCACTAACCTTATACTACTAGCACGGGGATAAAGAAATTATATAAACTACCTCACTAAATTGGAAAAAAATTATATTTACGAGATATCTATTTAAATAAATGTACATATAA
>NW_023463914.1:0-12387 GCF_013731165.1 Rhagoletis pomonella | reverse complement strand
CAAAAGTTATTCTCAAAAATCCTCTCTGATCGGCGCAATCTTGTATTCTATCATTCTTGTTTCACGCGTTTGTGTTTAGAGAGCATCAACATACCACATACATATTTCTCTCTATTCTCTCTTCTCTTTTTTATACTCAGCTAGCACAGCGCAAAAATAAAAAAAAAGAACCTTTGCCAGCTTTAGGCAGGCGCAAAGCGAAACTTATGTAGAAGCAGCGCTGCACAGTGGTTCGGATAGCAGATATAGCTGGACGAAAGTCAAAATTTTTTTGTTTTTAAAATACTTAATGGTACTTGGAATATATTCCTGACAATACATTCAAATAGAAATTGCATTTATTAAAGCATTAACATATGAAAACAAACAAAAAAAGGTAAGTCAATGCCACCTATTTGAGAACTCTATTTTAAAAGCTGAAATTTAATTTAAAAGATTGCTAATTGCACTCACAAATATTTGCATAATTGCAAATTGACTTTATAAACAAAAAATTACACTTATTCCGCTATAGATTCAGGGGTCATAACGAAATTTATGTCCACATTGGTATAAGCAAATTTATTCTGAAAAATCTTCGTTTTGATTAATTAAAAAAATAAATTAAAGAGTAGGAAAAGTAAAGGCCGCCGAAGGCCGTTATAAAACCACTTCCGTATTATTCTTTACACCTCCGCAAATGCAGAGGGTAAGTTCGATAACCAAGTCTAACCAATTGGCTTAGATATTTACATTTTAGTGACGGTATGTCAAATCTCAAAATTCAAAAGTAATTATTAACAGGAATGTATCTGAATATAAATATAAGATCAGTGGCGGATCCACGGGGGAGAGGGGGTAGGGGTTGTGTGCTAAAACAGAAAAATACTTGGAGTTATAAAACCTTTAGTTATGTAAGAAAAAAAAAAATAGTACCTCGCGAATTTTCTGCTTTCTGAAATTAAAAAATTATACAACAGGCATGCAAATCTTTAAGCGCTGTTATAAAATTGTTTCTGAAATTTATTTGTGTTTCTTGCTGTGTTCTTAAATTTTAGTCATGGTAAATAAAATCTTAAGAAGTGAGTTGTTTGACATTTGGTGTTGCTGAAACTTCTAAAAGACAACAAGGTGTCCGTGATTATGTGATTAGTAAATTGAAAGAAATATCTGATGAAAATGCTCGTTCCGAAGAAAATAAAGTAAGTTAAGTAAATGACTTTAGATTCGTAATCAGCAACCCAGAAAATCCCCAGATACCCAGTTACATAGAAATCTCCCGATTTTTTTAAATTTTCGTCCGCCATATTGGATCCGCCATTTTGAATTTTTGGTAAATGACTTTAGATATGTAATCAGCGACCCATAAAACCCCTAGATACCCAGTTTCATAGAAATCTACCGATTTTTTTTAATTTTCGTCCGCCATATTGGATCCGCCATTTTGAATTTTTGATAAGTGACTTCAGATTCGTAATCAGCGACTCAAAAATCCCCTAGGTAAGAAGTGGTGTAAAGATCCATCAACGAGTATTTGTTTAAATAGTTTCGTCCACCTAGATTTGCGATCCGAACCACTGTGCGCTCACCCAAAGGGAATTCATGTATGTATGTACAAGCAGCGATAGATGCCAGTTTAACACAAAACATAAACATGAGACAAAGTCGAGTAATTTTGCTCAAAAGTGTTATCTCTAATTAGTATGGGAACCAACAACAAACAAAGTTACCACATGGTAAAATGTTTTAAAGTTACCAGGTGGCAAAATTAACACAGTAGATAATATAGAACCGTGAGCACCCTAAATATCTACATGTAATATTTATTCTGTTTGTTGCCACTATATCCATACACAAACGCATTTAAAGTGTCTTAACAGTGAAATAATTTCTTATTTTCTAAATTTGCGAATAAAACTTCACACTTAAAATTAAGACATTTATAACAAACATTTTATGAAGAAAATCCCTTCTTCGTTTAAAATAAAAATAAGCGAAATCGGTCCAATTTAATACAGCCCTGCCTGACATGAAAATGTTCTCCACGATAAGGCTAGTAGCCATTTCTAACAGATTTTGGGTCGCTTAGTCAAAAATGGAAACATATATACATATTTGAAATTTAAGAAAACAAGGCAGATAGCAAAATCGGCTAAAAACGGCTAACAAATCGGATGCCGGCTATATGGAAATTTCTCCGGCTGTTTGCTATCGCAAACGGCTAAATCTAGCCGGAAAACGGCTCAAATGGCAACACTGGTAGAAAAGTACGCAAAGTAGGCAATTAGTAGTGAAATTCCTTTTGTAAATTCCAACGTATTTGCAGGAAATCTGGCATTTTAAACGTAATATTGATATATCTACGTGAATTACGTCATTTATATGCTATTTAGCTGTATAAAAACTGCAAAATGACTCAAAATTAAAATACTACTACTATGAGATTGATGTTTATTTGTTTATTTGTTTAATTTAGCCAATGAATACATCAAATATTCTTACAGACTATTAAAAAGAAAAGTAAAGTAAATTTACAAAATTAATCCAAAATAGAAGATAACAATTTCAAAAAGTCGTTTTTACAGGCTGTAAAATCAATATGAACACAATTTTCGATGCGATTAATATCGCATAAAGCTCTTGTGATAGGAGCGTTTAATGCATAAACAGTTTTTACCGGGCCAATATGAAAGGACTCAAAATTAAAATTAAATTTCTAAGTTGGGCATTAAAACGAATACGTTCAAGGAGGGAGGCACAGTCCACCCCTCCAGAAATAATATCAAATACAAAAGATAGCGACAGAATCGATCTCCTACTTTCCAGCGATTTTAAATTAATGAGCTTACATCTACCAAGATACGAAGGTATAGGTTCATTAAAATGCAAGGTTCGAATAGCAAACCTGATAAACACCTTTTGAACTTTTTCAATGCGGTTAACATAACATGCATGATATGGCCTCCAGATAAATGAGGCGTACTCTAACCTAGATCTAACAAGGGTAGTGAAAAGCAATTTAAGTGTATACGGATCAGAGAATTCGGAACTGTTCCGTCGCACAAATGCCAATATTGCATATGACTTTGAGACAATGAAGTTAATATGATTGCTGAATGTAAATTTTCGGTAAAAAATTACTCCCAAGTCCTTAATCTCTGGGACGGACTTTAAATAATAATTGGAAAAATGATATGAAGTGTGAAAGACTGTGGTACGTTTACTGTAGGTGACGTGATAGCATTTATTAATGTTCAACGACAAGCGATTGGTGTCACACCACGATTTAAGATTATTAAGCTCTGCTTGAAGTATCTGTGAATCAAGCGGACTCTTTATTATGGAGTAAACTTTTAAATCTTCAGCATATAGGAGAAATTTAGAACGGGAAAAGCAACTACTTATATCATTTATTAACAAAATGAAAAATAAGGGGCCCAAAACGCTTCCTTGGGGTACCCCGGAGGAAGCGGTAAAGGGATACGATAATGTATTATCGACATTGACAACACAGCGACGATTACTTAGGTAAAATTTAATCCAATTTAAAAAAATTCAGTGAAAACCTAAAGCAGCAAGTTTAATGACTAAGATAGAGTGTGAAACCCTGTCAAAAGCCTTTGAAAAACCTGTATAAACCGCATCTAACTGAAATCCGTCTTTGAAGCCAGATATACAATCTTCTGCAAAGACAGCGAGATTATAGACCGTCGAGCGGTTAGGCATAAACCCATGCTGATTCTGACAAATAACGTTTTTAACTGCAAAAGACAGCTTTCCTTTCACTATGCATTCGAATAGTTTCGAAATAGTTGAAAGTTTGGAAATGGGTCTATAATTATGAACATCATTTTTATTAGCGCTTTTGAGGATAGGGGTGATAAAAGCTATTTTCCAATCATCGACAAATACCAATGCGGATAGGGAGTTATTGAAAATTAACTTCAATGGATAAACAAGAGAATCGCATTATTTTAATAGAACTGCGGATAGCCCGTCAATGTCAGTTTGGTTCGATGGCTTAAGCTGCGCAATGCCATTGAGAATGTCGGTTGTGGTCATGGTTAGGGATCCAAAGCTAAAGGGCGATTCCTTAGTATTGGAAAGGCTTCCACTAGAGTCGTCATCTAAGATGAAGTTTGAGCGGAAAAAATCGGCAAACAGATTCGCAGCCTCAATGGGGGATGTAGCAGAATTTCCGTCCAGAAATAATTGAGAGGGAATACTAGAGCAAGATTTCTTCGAAGTTATAAATCGCCAGAAAGCTTTAGGATTCGTCTTGATATCGGCTTCATAGTTTAAAACGTAGTTTCTGTATAAAAATTTATCAAGGCAGTTAAAATGTTTGGCATACATTTTATACTCAATAAAAAACGAATAGTTGTTCGTCTTTTTGTATTTGCGGTGGTATTTGTTTCTTACATTTTTTATTCTTTTAAGATTTCGGGTTGGAACGTCTGTACTGAACATTCATCTAGTCACTCTTCCACTCGAACAGTTGGGCCCTGTATACATACGTCGCATTACATCGACTTTGGTGAAGCGATTGGAGCGAGTTTTATTTGCACTATATCGACTTTGTCGCATTTGTTGATTTGGCAATTAAAAAGCCATAAATAACAAGGCGCTTCATTTTCGGAATAGCAATGGAGGAAAAATTCCCGAAGCCAAATTTGCTTTAAGCTGATGCCAGACAAAACTTTGTGGCTTTGCGTGACATTTATAGCTTTGCCAGCAAAGCCCCATACGCAGCAAAGCATAATGAACGGCAAGAAAACAATTTTGTACTGCTTTTTCACTCGTCAAAATTGCTGTGGATATTACATATTTAGCTTTAAAAATATCATCAGTGTAATTAAATTTTATGTTTCTGCCTGAAAACTCGAATTTGGACGAAACAAAATAAATATTAAACCGGCTGATTGTCAACGCGCGCAAAAAGATGGGAGTTGGCCATCTTTTCGCTTCGCGCTGCAGCTGCAACGGTCTATGTGGCATGCTATGTGCATTTTCATACAATTCATCTTATCTGACAAAGCAAATTCTGTCACGTAAAGCAAAGCAAGCGTTTTATCTGGCATCAGCTTTAGTATCGGGTTTCGATACGAGTATTTGTTTTTCGATACCTACTCAGTACTTGGTTCAAAAGTATCGATACCAAAATTACTTGGTATCGATCGAAAATTATTGAGTATATACTTGTATTTACTCGTATTCCTTCATCCCTATATAAGGAGAAAATGAGCAACACCTTCCACAAAAAAAAAAGCAGGGGTTAATCGGAGCTTCTTTAAACTTGCACTCTATTATACTAAAAGTGAATGGGCTTCAAACCTGTATACATACATACTCAAAATATTTCTAAAAAATCGAATTAAAAAGCTCGAATTTTTTACGAAAGTTTGTTGATTTTTTAAATGTTGCACAAAGATTGAAACATGAATTTATGTGGTTTTTGTTAAAGAATGTACCATAGTTGTTTAAACAAATAATAAAAATTAAAAAGTATTAAGATAAATGGTCAAATGTTTTCATTATGTGAGTGTCGTAAAGTTATGATAATAACTATTTATATGTCCAACAATTGTTTTGTATGGAGAAACCGAGCAACGCCTTCCACAAAACAAAAAATTACCAAAAATCAACGGTAGGCCCTAGCTACTTAAAATTTTTACTTTGAATTGAATGAGCTACGATGCTGCATTAGGGATAAAACGATGCCATGGAAGTATCGATATAGTGTTGCCAGATTTTTTGTGCGCGAGATTAGACTTTTTCATGCTAAAAAAATCAGTACTTTTCAGTACATTTTCATTCAAAGCAAAATTATGAATGTAAGTGTCAGATCATACTTTAAAACGCCAGAGTAGTTGTTTTTAACAATATCTTGGTATATAAATAAAATATAGCTCATAAGAAACGTGTTATTTATTTTAACATGAGTGTACACATCATTATATTTACAACATTTTTGAATAGCAATAATGAGATCATTTCCATCTTCAGTGTTTAAATATTTGGTCAAACAATTCTATATTTTTCAATTTAAAATTACTTTTAATATGCAGTTCACTTTAAAAATGTTTAATTAGAAGCCGGTTTCTTTCTTTGCGCCAGGAAGAAAACTTTATACTTAAGATACTCTCAGTTGCTTCGGTTGAGTGTGGTATTAAAAAAAAAAAACAAAATTTGATATTTTTTCAAACTGTGGAAAAGTACCACTATTTAAGGACTTAATCTATAATTCCTCATAGCTTAAATTAAATTTTTCAAATACGCAAAAACTTTGAAAGGCTAAGAATTCGCTAATAAGAGTATCTAACTCTATATCTTGTATGCAAAACTCTTACAATGTGAGTAAATTATGAAAAAAGATTTGTAAGTTATAGGCAAAAGCCATTCGAATATTCAAATTTGTTGTTATTAAACTGAAAGTTATCTTCAAGGCGAATATTCGCCTTGGTTATCTCCGAGATAACTTACAACACCCGACAAAAAAACGTCAGCCTTCTTTTTAAATAATTAAATCTCCAACATATCGAGGGCTTAACACCAGTAATGACAAATAAGACACTGATGGGTTCTAACACCACAAAGTTGTTATTGTGAAAATTGCAGATATAGGCTATTGAATATAAGCCCTCGATATTAGGTTTGTTCCTCAAGCACTTGTAGAAAAACTCGAGCAAATTTCAAACTGTGAGCGTCTATCAAAGAAACTCTAAAACTTACTTGTGGAACGCGTATGTGTAACTCGAAGTTACTTCGGGTAGCTTGTGGAACAAACCTATTATCGCAGCTGGTACGTAACGACCCGGCGATATGCCCATAAAAGGGTTGATATATTTTTTGTATTAATTTCTTAGGCATATCAAACATTATCTGAAAATGTCAACTATAATTAAATTATCTTCTTACTTTTTACAGTACAGTTTAAAGAAGTTACAACGTTATGTAAAAACCTTAAGAAAATACTAAAGTTTTTTGTTTGAATTGAAAATTCAGTAAAAATCAGTACAAATTTTGAAAAATCAGGACATTAGCGTAGCGTAGTTGAAAAATTAGTACTGTACTGATAAAATCAGCACGTCTGGCAATCGTATATCTATACCTACTTATATCGATATTTGTACATGTATAAGAACTGTTTATAAAAAAACGCTATCACATTTCTGTGAATTTTTGTCAAAATAACTTATGTGACGTTCGTTTTTGATTTTAGAAGAATGTTACTTATCCTTTTTAAGAAAAACTTTAAGGTTTAAAATATGTCTTACTAGGATGGCCTCCCAAAAAACAAGAAAAAGATGCAAAGTCTGCTAAGTTGCTTTGTAAAATCCCCACAGAATTTTGTTAACAGAATTTGCTTCTTTTTTATGTACGTATTTTATTTGTTATACACAATTATTTATTTTGTACAAAGAGAAAGCGATTGAGATAAAAATATATGTATATGTTATAATTTATGTCATCCAAATTAACTAATTAATAAAAGTTATTTGCATTATAACACTGGCCAACAGCATTTTTGCAGAGTAACAATGGTATATTTCTGAAAGAAGTAATACTCTTGATAATATTTGGAAGACAATATTATAGTGTGTGAAAAGTTGCTAAGTCGATTTGTAGAAATTTTACAGGAGAGAAAAACAACCTTTCAAAACATTTCCTTCAAAAATTTTGCAAAAGGTTCCATTGCAAATTAAAATATTTAGATTTTTTTGTGAGCTTATCGAATTTTCTGTGCCTCTTTTGGACTTAGTAAATTTGCCTTAAATTGAATATAAACGAGAAGAAATAAAACAAGCACGTTAGTTAATCCTTTTGGAGACGTTGCGTTTTTAATTTACCTTGCTTCCTATAGCCAAATATGAGTTTTTACAAAAAGTGGACTTAGATTGGATGATAATGTGGTCTTTCTTTGTAGGACTTTCTTTTCGTTGGCAACTAAACTGCCAAAAAATTTTAACTATTGACAATAATAATTGGATTAAAAAATAAAATTCCGGGAATAAAATTGTCACTGAATCGGGTTTCGATACAAGTACTTTCTTCCGATACCTACTCAGTACTCGGTTCAAAAGAATCGATACCAAAATTGCTTGGTATCGGACGAAAAGTATCGAGTATGTACTTGTATTTACTAGTATCGTTTTGTCCCTAAGCTGTATACTCATAATGCTTTTAAGAAATCTAATTGAAAAGCTCAAAATTTTTATGAAAGTTGGTCGAATTTCGCTGATTTTTGTACACATTTTGAAATTTTTACTTACATAGTGTTTGTTAGACTACGACCTTCACTTTCATAAGATAAGAATAAGTATTAAATAATCAAAAGGGGAATAGCTAAAGAATGATAAATTGTCTCTTCCCTATTTATACTTTCGCCACTATGTATATCTATAGCTTATATTTTTCATATCCATGATTTTTTTGAGGGAACTAGTATTATATTTTACTAGCGTACCCGGCGAACTTCGTCTATATTTATATTTTTTTTTATTGGGACATTTGGGTTCAATACTTTCACCAACTTCCAGTGGCACATTTATCTGTTCTGCTCAGAAGGCATATCTTCCATTTCCATTTTCGATATACTCAATGGTGCAGCATGTCGAAGTATTTGGACATTCACGGTACTTCTTCTTACTTTTTGATGCAGATCGGGACTCCGCCTTTATTGTAAGTTATTAAGGAGCTGGTTCCTTTGCGGCCTTCCTGCAGGAATTTTCGACGCAAGCACTCAAAGCTGTTCATTAAATTTGGCGTGTTGCTGAGGATTTTGTTGTTTAGTGTGGGATACACTCCCACTTTCTTTAAAAGAAATTTTGTTTAAGACTTTTACCTTTGAAAACTTTGTTTGTTATCAAGAAAAATATTTTATTATTAAAATTTCTTTCCTAGAAGATACAATCATCTTTTCAATTAAATATTCTATATTTTTGGTGATCCCGACACACACAGAAGGAAAATGTCTGTAAGCCGCTCTACTGTTCCTCCAGCGAATCCCCCAAGAGGAGATGGCAAATCGGATAATGTTGAGGTCGGAGCGGTAATAGTACGCAAGCTACCTCCCTTTTGGTCCAAACAGCCACGGCTATGGTTCGTTCAGGTGGAAACTCTTTTTTCACTTCCGCGAATCAGGAGAGATGAGGCAAAATACGCGCACGTCGTCGCTAACTTAGATGTAGTACATTTAAAAGTATAAACAGAACCGAATCGCTGTGCGAATTTCGTCGGTCGGAGCGATACCGCCGGATTATATTCGCAGCAAAATTTCGCACAGTAAAGCAGAACAAAACGGAAAATCACATCAATTGAATGACAAACCAAAAATATAAAAATACAAAAGCGAAAGGATGAATCACCAAATTTTGCCATTCTGATTCCTGCTGATAATTATCTGCTTGAAAATTGGGGAAACAAAGCTACTTCCCCACTGAGAGCTGACTCTGTGACCATCGGCAGCGGAAAAATTAAAAATAAATCTATTCTTGCCGAATTTCGTCAGACGAACTTCGTCGCCACTTTGGTTGTGGGCATCTCATATAGTGCATTGTGTTTTAATTTTGGCAGCGAAGTTTCTTCCAACCAATTTCTCTGAGCGATTTGATTCTGTTTATACTTTAACGGAGACCTTTTGCTTTCCCCACCAGAAGATGGAAAATATGAACCCATCAAGCAGCGCCTAATATCATCTTTTGCCATTTTGGAGGAAGCGAAGTTAAAGAAATTGATTGGAGGTTTGGTGATAGGAGATCAGAAGCCGACATATTTTTTGCAGTCAATGAAAGCATTGGCAATAGGTAATAGCGTTGGATATAATGTTTTAAAACCTTCTTCCTTGACCAGTTGCCATCAATATGCGATCAATTTTGACAACAAGCAATGCAGAGCGTACGGAGCTTCCGCAACAAACTGACAAAACAGTGGACATTTCTCGCCCACAGATAGCAGCCCTATCAAATACCGATAGTGTTATCAATCAATTGTCCGCAAAAATTGAAGTTTTAGATCGCAAATTTAATATAGGAGTGCATGAGAGAAGTATCAGTAGAGCGAAATCAATGTTCGGTAAAGATAGAAGTAGCAGTAAGTCCAAAAGGAAAGATTGGTGTTGGTTCGTTTCGGCATTAAAGCATCTACGGCCCAATTTCAGATGGCCCACTTAAGTAGAGATTGTTCATTAACTTCCACTATACATTTACAGATCATATATTTAAACTGCACTTAAATTGCCAATATTGGCTATTTAAATATGAGATATGCAACCCTGTGTTTGCACCAAAACAACCAAGATTGATTGGTAGGTTGTTTAATCAATCCCATCAAATCCCACCAAAAAACAATCAGCTGCTCAGCACGAAATGTAAACAAACAAGCAAATGCAACAACAATTTCAAGGAACAAGCATCAGTGCTGCCATTTGTTTGGCATATTTAAATAAAGTTGATCTGAAACGCAACGAAAAATAAACGAAATTTAAACAACAATCCATAATTAAACTTAAGTGTCGTTTTAATATTCATTTGAAATCGGCCCTAAATGCATTGAACCGTGCTCATATAAATAACCGAAAAACTAGCTAAGATTTCGGGTCCCGCGACGCTCGAAATTTTGTCAAGTACTAGTCGCCTTTTAGTTAAAGACCGATTTGTCTCTCATTCCGGCAACCAATCTAATAGTTCAACAGCTTACTAGGTGTCCCTTGAAACTTTATGCTGTCAACGGCACTGAAATCAAAACGCATGGTATGAAGTTTTTAGAATTTAACTTTGGTTTAAGACGTTCATTCAATTGGATTTTTATTGTCGCTGATGTTATACGTCCTATTATCGGGTCTAATTTTTTAACCATCACAATTTACTTCCGGATTTACGCAATGGTACTCTAGTAGATAGTACAACTTGCGTTGAAACTAAAGCTAAGCTTACGAGAACTGCATTCGTTTCTGTTTCGCACATTCAGAATATCAGACAATTTTAAGAGAATTTCTGAGGTTATAAGTATGAACTCTTCGTTAAAACACCCAAAGGAAACTCTTGCTGTTCATTTCATTGAAATTTTCAGAAAACCTGTTACTGCGAAAGCTCGAGGATTAGATCCTTAGCGCTTGGCAATTGCGAAGAAAGAATTCCAATTCATGTTAAATCAAGGTAGCGTCCAACTTTCTAAAAGTGCTTGGGCTAACCCAAAGCACATGGTCCCTAAGAAAAATGGGGATTTGACGGCCCTGCGGGAACTACAGTTTGATCTGGTGCGTGCATATCATCAGATTCATATGCATCCAGACGATGTACAAAAAACGCCTATTATAACGCCATTCGGAATTTTCGAATTTCTTAAAATGCCGTTTGGCCTTCGAAATGCTGCACAAACTTTTCAACGATGTATGGACGAAGTTTTTCGAACTTTAGTTTTCGTTTTTGTCTACATTGATGATGTACTAATCGCTTCAACAAATGGTAATGAGCATTTGGAACATATTAAGATTGTACTTCAAAGCTTCAAAGAATTTGGAATTATTATCAATCCTGATAAATGCGTATTTGGAGTGTCCAAAATCGAATTTCTAGGTTTAGAAATAAGCAGCGCAGGCATTTTCCTATGAAGTCAAAATTTGACGCAATACTCTTATACAAGAGGCCTGAGGATATAAGTGAACTTCGTCATTTTATGGCAATGGCTAGTTTTTTTAGAAAATTCTTACCTGCAGGGGCAAAAACTCAACTAAAGCTCAATGATTTGACAAAAGGTGCAACAAAAAATTATAAGAGGAAAATTTACTGGACCAAGGAGTTAAATGATGCAGTAGTATTCGTGCATCCTAATCCAAAAGGAGACATTTGTCTTAAAGCCGATGCCTTAAATACCGCTATTGCAGCAGTCTTGGAGCAGAAAGAATGTCAAGATTGGAGACCTCTTGGTTTTTTCTCAAGGTTATTATCACATGCTGAATGCAACCACAGCACTTATGCCAGAGAATTGCTGTCAGCATATTATGGGATTAAATATTTTCGTCATATGTTGGAAGCTAGAAATTTCATTTTATATACGGACCATAAGCCATTGACTTATGTATATAAGCAGCATTCGTCATTTGGATTTCATTGCACAATTTACTACGGATGTGCGTCATATTTCCGGTAAAGACAATAGTGGTATTCATCTAAACCGATAACTTTATCAAGCAGATAATCTTATAAGTTTATGCACTCTGTTACATGAACGCCGCACACTCTCTTTTCGTTTACATATGCGACAATAGTCGTGTTTTCTTTGGTTATAAAGCGCAGTGTCACTAACCTTATACTACTAGCACGGGGATAAAGAAATTATATAAACTACCTCACTAAATTGGAAAAAATTATATTTACGAGATATCTATTTAAATAAATGTACATATAA
>NW_023463913.1:0-12390 GCF_013731165.1 Rhagoletis pomonella | reverse complement strand
TGAAACAGCCCGAAAAGCGTATGGAACAAACCTATTTATAATAGGGAGGTTAACGATTTTAAGTGTAAAGTTGGCAAATGCTATTCATCGTGAACTGCCCTATTATAACTAGTTAATCGCGTATGATTTTGCTATGCTTTAAACACTTACGGAGATCTTTTTATTTCTTTCTATAACCTTTTGACAATTCATGCTGAAACCTAAGCATATTGTACTGTATGTATTAGCAGTAGAAGAGCTGTTTTGATTTATTATGTACATACATATATGTATGTATGTATGTATGGCTTTAAATATGAGAAAAGCTATTCACTTTACAAAAGACATATTTTTCATTTGCTTTCACAGCGATAAACACGAATGACTGTGTAAATGATGGCTAGTAGCGATGTTTATGTATTCTCGCTACGGTAATACGCTAGGTTGTAAACTTAGCCTAATCCTGAAACTCGGCTGGCCGCCATATTAAAGCTGTATGACTATTATTTAGCTAATTTAACAATTTCATTATGTACATTGACTCAACTATGCCACTTTATGGATATTTTCGACCCTGTTTTAAACAGCGCATCTCTTAGAAATAAAAAAATTGCCAAAAAATCACTACTTTCAAAATATAACTTTTTCCAGATTTATTTAAAATCTTCAAATCCTCATAAATTTTGAGGCGCTCGATTTTTAGAGGGGGTAGGACCGAAATTCACTCGACAGAATGTACCTCGTTTTCAAATTAGGAACTCACATTCATATATATTCGCGATTTTCATACCTGCATATTATGAATGCTGAGATTTATAAAAAGAATTCTAAGTTGTGCAGATTAAAAAAGAGCTTCGGTGTAAATTTTATGTCTGAGTTACTTTTAAATTTGATTATTAGTAAATTTTATTCCTCGAATCTTTTCGTACTCTTCACACTCATAGGAATATATTTATGCTAGAATATGATGTAAATAATTTACCATTATGGTGTATGATTTGAGCCAATTATGAGTACGCATTTTACACCAACGGAGTTTATTTTATGTTCTAGAAACAAGAAAACTTGTATACCACTGGCATAATATATATACAGAAAATCAGTAAAAAAAAATTACGGTAGGTGTAAATAATACACGAAACAGCGGTATAACCTTTACACTGAATCGAAATAAGCTGTTCAAAAACTGCGCTTAGAAATGGCATATTTTTTATATTGAAAATGTATATCACGCCGATGTAAAAAATACACAAAATATTTTGGTGTATTTTTGACTTTTGTGCTACTTGAGAAGTCACCCACCTCGAGTACATTCTAGCATCTCTTAACAGAGGTCAGTTTCGGTATACTTAAAATTTATTTTTATTTATTTATTTTTTTTTTGGATTCGTACAATGAGCTGTTTTTGTGTGTATTTGAGTTTATTTACTTTCGATGTTTCAATGTTTGCATTCTGCTTTAGTTTCGTGTAGCGTAGACATGAAGTCACCAAAGTGGCAAATGAAAATGGCCACGAGGCATGAACAAAAAGTCATCACGTAAGTAGTGGTGCGCCGACATATATTCATACATATACATAAGCTCTGGATATTTCGTTAAATAAAACAACAACTCCGATGACTATATACGGATTTAAAATTTGGTGCAAGACACACTGAAACTTAATTTCAACGGCATTTACTTTGCTTGTACTTCCCTCTGTGTTTTGCACGGCCAAACACTAACATATGTGTAAGCGCCAATCTATTATTATTATTATTAATTTTCTTTTTTATTTCCTTCAAATTATTTAATTTAATTTTTTTTTATCTCTTTTAGAACATTACAAATGAGATTCAAAATTACATGTAGATATGTACATACCAGGGCCGGCCGCAGTATTTCGGGTTAGGAGGGTTTTATGTAAAGCTAGCATAAAGTAAGCATAAAGTTTCCATCAGCTCTAGATTTTGAAAAAAAAAACGAGGTCAAGGTGTCCAATAATCGCGTTTTTTGCAATATTTTATAGGCTCCGGCTTAAATTAAAGCTAGAACTCTCGACTACTATCTCGAAAATACCATTCCTGCACATTGACTTGGTGGTCACTTAGTCATTTGTTATATGCTTTTACTTGTTTTTATTTTATATTATTTAGAAAAAAGGAGGAAGAAGTTGAATCAAGTTTTTGAACGTTTATTACAGAAATCGTTGAAATTGAACGTTTATTATCGAAAAGAAATGTCATTGACATTGATTATTGTGGTACACCAACTGTACATTGAATTCTTGTACAAAACTATATCTTTCTCATGATTCCAGAAAATTATATAAAAAAAAAGACTTAGTATTATAAAATTATTAGCACCAATAGCTGACAACACACAAATAAGCCAAATTAGAAACAATACTCGCTAGTATAATTTTTAAAACGTGTAATGTTCAAATATAGGAGGACTTCACATAAAACGTACTTTTCATAAAACGGAAGTTTCATAAAGTGCAGGCAATACTTTTATCGAAAAAGGGCCAAAATCCAATGCATACTATAATATATTTTTCAAACACAATATTTGACTGCAATTTTTTTATACTTGGTTTCCCTTCGCAGAGTTCATTTGTGCTTGACTCGCTATTTAAAATGACTCTCGCTTTTTTTTAATAGGTGGTACCCATTAGCGGCTGAATCCACAATACCCTTCGTTCCCCTAATTACAAGGAAAAAAGCTTCAGTGATAGCTTAAAGGTGAGACCCTCAATAGGTAGAGGCGTCGCCTGTGTAATGTTTCATACATACAGTAGTGGATAATAAATAATGACACGACATTTTAGAAAAATAGGAAAAATTTGTTTAAATGTCGTGTCCCTATTTATTTTTCCACCACTGTATATGAGCCATTCTTCCCCTATATATTTCCTGTCTATGTGTGAAGATAAATCGGGTTTATAACGGCTTTGTAGGATGCTACTTGTAGACTGTACTCTTATAAGGGTTTTATAATGCTCTCAAAAAGAATATATATTATAAAATAGGTTTATAAGGATCTGCGTGTAGCCATATTTTTATAGGACTCTTTTTTATCCTGTTTCCTTTTTTGTAGTTCATGATTAGAACAAATCTTCTACAAATTTTAGTTTTTAGATCTCTATAATTTTCCTTCATTCGAAATCAGCACTAAGCAATTTTATACACATCTATAAATTTTAATTCTTAGATAAATTGCGCATTATCTTTTCGAAGTATGGTTTGTCTTCATAAATATTATAAATACTATTAGTAAGTAAGTAAGTAAGTAAGTTTTATTCATTATTATCTTAAAAGAATTAAATTTGATACATCAAATACACAGATACATTAGTAAAACTTAATTTAATAAGATAATAGTTAATGGCGTTGAGTGTCCCAATAAATGGACAGAGATAACGCCATATTCTTAATATATATAATTAGATGTTGAGTATTGTGGGGTACAAATAGTTGTAAACAAAAAAGGAATATGGATTATCCAAAAATCAATTTGCAATTAAATTTACCAGATAAAAATTACAGAAGAGTAGCAATACAATTTTTTGCAATATTTAAATAGAAAAAGCGATCATGTTAAAGGCCGCAGCAGAACTTCCATGTCGTCATGTTCGAAGCCGAGAAGCTACGATTTCACTGCCTTAAGGAAGACGGGTAACCTTCTAATGACTTGAATAGCTTTAGGGAGTTTATTAAAAACCATACAAGATACTATGGTAAAGAAATTACGAAACATGGTGGTGCGAGAGGCAGGTACTGCAACATTTACGAATTGTACTGTACTGTACGAATTGCATATTGGACTACGTAAGTAACCACTTCTCATAAAAAAAAACTTTCAAAACATTATAGTAGTATAACTGCCTCACAGGAAGAATATTTAGGCTTCGGAAAAGGTACATAGAATGCGCTAGACGGGTAGCTTTACATATTCTTCTTAAGAGACACTTCTGCAGTATCAAGAGCGGACGAATTTTGCTATTATATGCACTACCCCAGCAACTAATACCGTATTGTAATTTTGACTGTATAAGTCCATAGTACACCATTTCCAATACACTGCTCGAAAATAATTTATGAAGACGATAAAAGGAGCGTACAGTTGATAGTAGATATTGTTTCATAGCCGAGATATGCGAAGACCAACTCAAGTTTTGATCAATTATAACTCCCAAGTACTTAAAACTGGACACAACTTCAATCTTGAAACATTTGGTGTCACAGTCCAATTCTGGTGCATAATCAGCGCGTGACCCGTTATTAGCACAAGTGTGGTTAGGTAGATTGTGCCGCATACAGACTGCAGAGTGAAAAGTAATATCACCAATTGGCATTTCCCTACTGCTAAGACTGAAATACATTAATTTTGTTATGTTACTTACAATGAGTTTGTGGTTGGCAAACCACACCCTCAATAGGTGCACATCGTGACTTATATCAGTAAAAAGATTAAAAGAGTTATCAGAGCAATAAGCAATTGCCAAGTCATCGGCAAATGCTGTGACTCTTCCTATAAAAGGTATTGAAAAGAGCGAGTTTATATAAATCAAAAATAGAATTGGCCCAAGCACCGAGCCTTGAGGTACTCCCAAATCCAATAGTCTGGTTGTACTTAGATTATTACTTATTTTTACTCTCTGCCTTCGTAAAGTTAAATAGGATTTAAACCAATCTAGAACGTTTCCCCGGAAACCTGCTGAGTGCAATTTGCACAAAAGTATGTTATGATCAACCATGTCAAACGCTTTTGTAATGTCAACAAAAAGGCCAGCACAATTTTTCTTGTCATCCATTGCTTTATATAGAAAAGAGCACACTTCAAGAAGGGCGTCCTCAGTAGAAGCACCCGACCGGAACCCGAATTGCACTGAACTGAAATACTTGACCTTTTCCAAATATGCCAAGATCCTACACTTCACAGCTTTTTCAAAAACTTTGGAGATTGATGACAGTAGAGAAATAGGTCTATAGTTGTTTTTGTCTTTTCTATTCCCTTTCTTGTAAAGAGGTATAACAATAGCGCATTTTAAATCCTCAGGAAATACTCCTTCAATAATACTGCAATTAAATAAATGTTTTAAAATATCAACAACATAGAGAGCTATGCTTTTCAGCGTACGGTTCGAGATATCATCATTACCAGAGGAATCGGAATTATTTAGAGAATTTATTAAACTTAGGATCTCTGAGCCCGAGATTGGTTCAAAGAAGAAGCTACTTCCAAAAGAACTGTTTTCAGAATAAACTGGGCGGTTGGTACATGTGCAACGTGTAGCGGGAGTATTTTCAATAGTAGCGAAAAATTCATTAAAGTGATTAGCAACATGTGAGAGGTTTGAAACAAGCACCCCATTGTTTTCCAAAGTAATAGTATTATCTTGTCTTTCTGACTTACGATTAAGAATATCATTTACTACATTCCATTCTTTTTTAAGGTCACCATTTGAAGCTAACAACCTATTCTTATAAAAATTATCATGGCATAAAGAAGTTTCTTTGCGTAACCTGCTGGTGACGCGATTCACATGCTTCCGAAGGCGGATGTTCGTTGGGTGCTTACGACACTTTGCGCGTAATTTATTTTTCAGCTTGATCTGTTTTAGTATATTTCGATTTATCCAGGGCTTGAGAATGACTTGCGCACGTTTCGGTGAAACAACATAGCTCGATTCGGTTATGTGAGCCTTTAGTATAGACAGAAATAAACTATACGCTCTAGTAACGTCTTTTTCTGCATAGACCGTTTCCCATTTCTCATATCGAAGCAACTCATGAAGAGCCCCAAAATTTGTTTTATTGATGAGCTCCGATCATTATTTTGATTGAATTGCAAGCCGATCATGCAATGGTCAGAAATCCCCAGATCTTAATTTAAGCCAAGAAAAGGGCTAAGTCCACACTTATCGAATCGTGCATAAATATGGTCTATGCAGGTGCCAGAATCAGGCCGAGTACTACAATTAATATACGATGTCAAGCCATGGCTTGCCAACAGCTCCAAGTGATTATCTAATACGGCATTGGAGCCTAATAAGTCAATATTGAAATCCCCTAATAAGACTAAATTTGGTGCCTTTTCCTTATCTAAAAAGGATGCGAATTCTTCATGAAATACCTGCATAGGTACCGAGTGAAATCTGTAGAAACAAACGAAACTAACTAGCTCTTTTTTTATGTAGACATCTATTTTCAAAATATCCGCGCTTGATAGGCAGAAACGTGTTATATCGCATTTCCCTATCGCTTTTTCCCACTGCTAAAAGGTTTAAATCATTTATAACGTTTATGACAGGCCTGTCGTCTATAAAATAAGATATATTATTCATTTATAAATTAAACAATAAAGGTATAAAAACTAAAGAGAAAGATCATCTAGATCTTCAAAAGTATTAATAACGACAGGTCTATCATTTTCTGATTTTCTTAAGAGTAATTTGGAGTTACTCATCCACAAATATTTAAAAAAATTTTCTTTTTTAACCTTGCTAGCAGCTAAAAATAATGCTCGGTTGTAGCTGGTAAAACAGTTGTTAATGAAAATATTGCTAATATTATTGCCAGTAGCTGAGAACAAAGAGGTTTTAAGTTTCTTCTTAGCAGTTCTTTTGGCCATCATAATTTTCTTTTTGATATACGTAGACTTGAATTTTACCCAAATATTGTGCCTAAAACTACTATCCGAAGTTACCCTCACGCTTATACGTATTCAGTCATACCATTTCGTATTTTGCTAGATAAGAAAAAATGTTTTGTTTTAGAAGTTATATACTTATACATATACATTTTTCTGTGTAGATTAACTGCTCTTCCTCTTCGAATTGGGATTCCTCTTCACAAAAATCATGAATTTTCGCTTTTCTTGGGAGCTAAATACTAAGCTTTAACCAGACCAATATAATAGCCGTAATTTCCGATAAATTTGTGCAATATTTCTCAATTTCTCTTTAAGTTTAATTTTTTATGAGCCACGCGTTGCGCAAAAAGCCAGAAGTACAAAACCGGACATACATATGTATGCACATTTATCTTAGGTGAATATGTATGCGCATTAGGGTGGTCCAAAAATGCATGTGAAAAAGTAAAGTCGGAATTTTTATGCTCTCACCACCTAGATTTGTTCCATACCGAAAAAGGGTATGTCCTTATTTTTATTTTTTTTTTAATTCAAAAAATATTTAAAGGTCGCTCAAAGCGGCCAAAATTTTCCATGTATTTTATATGGGGAAAAACAACTTTTCGTAGAAATGGTATAGAATAGTTAAAAATGAATATATTTCTACCAGAACTCTGTTTATCTGCAGGAGATTCCTAATAATAATAGCCAATTGTTTATTTAACCATTTTTCCATCGCAACTATAATTTATACTTCCGCCAAAAACCCACAAAACCCCGAAAATGCAATGGGGCTACCAATAAAAAAATCGTTAGTATTGTTACGATTATCCTTGAACCCTCGTCCGGATTTCCCAAATCTTCCGGTTCGTATCGCTGGATTGTTAAATAAAGGCTAACGATGACCAAATGGTAGTACAATTAACTTTATTGTACAACAAACAATTTTACAATACTTGCTAATACAGTAAAAACACTACAATACTTGTTAAAGCAATTACAACGCTTTACTACTTGTTAACACAATTAAACTTATAGCTTGCTTATTCGCAACTCGCTTCTCTGCTCAGTTTACTTGTAGCTTGCTGACTTGTAACTCGTAACTAACTCACCTCGCGGTGGCGGCGCCCTTATATACCTGCGCTGGCACTTATGGCAACTCTAGAACATTCTGAAGTTTATCGCTCATTCTCTTTCCCTCGCTGTTCGCAGTGTTCATCCAACTTAACGTTTCTCTTTGTGGAACATTCTACGTCATTCTTCGAACATTCTGCCTATTTCTCGTTGTTCGCTTTGTGTTGCCGCAGTATTCGCCACACTGCCCTCCACCTAAGTCTGATCGTCCCGATCAGACACACTTGCCGCTCCAACCGCTGCAAGTCTTTCCAAGTGGACCACTTTCATCTTGGTCCTCGGTCTACCAGCTGTCTGGATTTGATGCACTGCGTCCTTCAGCCGTTTGTCAATCTTCAACGGATCTTTCCAGTCAAGTCCTTCCTTGGAGGTAAAGCTTTTCTTCGGCTGCGGCATGTGCAACAACAATGCGTTACTGGACATTGCTTCCGGCTTATCTCCGGGAGTACACCATCTCACATGGTCGTGCTTCTGCCGGCCACTGGTGGTGACCAGACCATGTCCCTTTTCGTGGGCACCCTTTTCGGATCTATGCCGCATCATCTGTCCCTGACACCCTGACTCCCGCCTTCGTGCTGCACTGCCTTCAGCACATCTTGTTACATCCGGATCCTTACGCTGAAACTCCCACCGTCGTTTCGTATCTCGCTCGTCCGCAGCTGCTAGCTTCATTGACCGGACATGTATAATCTCAACCTTGGCTTCCGGCTTAACTGCTCGCTTTTGCCGACCACCTTTTTCAGGATACTTCAAACCGCGCCTACTGCTACCACAGCCGCTTCCATTTCCGGCCACCGGCGTATCACCATTGCAAAGTGGTTCAGTGGCTTTCCTCCTGCCGGAAACACTGCCTGGCTCGCCATGACCACTTCCTTGTTGCGACCTCTTGTTCACTGAGCTGGCGGAACCGTCACGCTTTTCCTGTATCGGTGAACCACTTCCTTCTCCTGACGAAACCATTTCGTCTCCATCACTGTCAACCTCTTCCCAACTAACCACTTCCTTTTCTGGTGGAATCTTCGGCACTTCCTCTAAGACCAACCGTCTGCTGAAGCACTGGTTGTCGTAATCAACCCTAAGTGGCACTTTCCTGTCGCCATAGGTTAGGATCATTCCCTGGTGGTCAATCTTCATGCCTTGCCCAAGTAGGAAATCCACGCCGATGATGACTTCATCCACAATGTCTGCGACAATAAACTTCGTGTACGAGGCCAACCCGTCGATTATTACCTCGCATAGTACTTCTCCTAACACTTGGGTTCGCTCACCAGTTGCAGTCTGCAGCTTTGCTCCAGATAGTGGCTTCACATAAAAAGTAGTCACATCAGGTCGAATAATGGAATGTGACGCTCCAGTATCCACTGTCAGCACTCGCTCCTGCCCAATCACACATCCACCAATAGTGAGGTTGCTCGCATTCCGGCCAATTTGTGAGACGGAGATTATGGGCCCTTCAACTTCTGGAGCCAGCACGCGGCCCTTCCTGCTGGCACGTTTTAGTTTAACGACTGATTTGAGTTGGATTCGTCTCCCTCAGCCCTGCGTTTGCGTCCTGCTGAATGGTTGAGCCCACTGGAACTTGCGCTGCAATCGCGGGCTAAGTAGCCTGGTTTTCCGCAATTAAAGCATTTCCTAGCACCATCCTTTCTCTCGGTTGCACCAGGAGTATTCTTCTCTGCCATCGATTTGAGTGTTTTCAGGATCTCGTTCATCACGTCAGGTGTCTCCACTTCTACTCGATGGGCTTTGTAGGCTGGTCTACTTAGGAGCGCCGCCGTTTCACGTGTCTGAGCATACGAGACCGTTTCAGCAAATGTTGGCTTTGGATTTGCATACGTCTCTCGCTTGGTATACACGTCCCGCATTCCGTTGATGAACCTCTGGATTTTTACTCTTTCGAGGTGCTCACCAGATGCGTCTCCAATAACCAAGTGAGCCAGCCTCTCGATATCCGAAGCGAATTCTTGTAGAGTCTCATTGGCTTTTTGGCAGCGATTCTCCAGCTCCATCTGGTAAATCTGTCTCCTGTGCTCGCTACCATAACGTCTTTCCACTGCACCCATTAACGCATCGTAACTGTTCCTTTCACAGTCGGGAATAGTCTGCAAGATTTCTGCCGCAGGTCCTTTCAATGCAACGAATAGTGCAGCGGATTTATCCTCCATGCTCCAGTGATTTGCTGTAGCTGTCTTCTCAAACTGGAGCTTAAAGACTTGGAAAGGAATCGTGCCGTCAAAGGATGGAGTCTTTACCTTGGGCGCGCTGGTCGAAGAAGGTGGGCGATTCAACTGCATATCTCGGAGGCGACCTTCCAACTCTTCTACCTTAGCCTCGACTTTATCCTGTCTATCCTTGATTTGTTCGTTATCTCTAGCCAAATTCTCCTGCAGTTGTGTAATCTTTGCATCCTGGACTTCCAGCAACTGTGATACGTGTGTCTTCTGTGCCTGTAGCTGCGCCGAAATATCTGACAACTTTGTTTGCATCTGAGATGACATCTGTGACATGGCAGCCAATAACGTGTTCATGTCCATAGCTGTTGATGAACTTGGAGACTTTTGCTGTTCTTCAACCTTCCCGGATGTCTGCTGCACATCCTTCGACGAACAAGCAGCCTCATCCTTCCGTTCGTCCTTTGCGGATGCATCGTCGGATTTACCCTGGAAGTCGTATTTGTCCACGTCGATGCCTTCAGCTTCCATAGCCTCCCGCAAATGGGATAATAATTCCACTTTTCTTCCGGAGGTGGCCAAATTACGCTTTTCCAACTCCTGTTTCAGTTCCTCAATCTTTAAGTCCCGAATTTTCGCCATTTTCAGTAGTTTATCCTTCGGGATTTAATTAACAATCCCACTTCTGACACCAATTGTTACGATTATCCTTGAACCCTCGTCCGGATTACCCAAATATACTCGGGCTCGTATCGCTGGATTGTTAAATAAATGCTAACGATGACCAAATTGTAGTACAATTAACTTTATTGTACAACAAACAATTTACAATATTTGCTAATACAGTAAAAACACTTTACAATACTTGTTAAAGCAATAACAACGCTTTACTACTTGTTAACACAATTAAACTTATAGCTTGCTTATTCGCAACTCAATTCTCCGCTCAGTTTACTTGTAGCTTGCTGACTTGTAACTAACTCACCTCGCGGTGGCGGCGCAATTATATACCTGCGCTGGCACTTATGGCAACTCTAGAACATTCTGAAGTTTATCGCTCATTCTCTTTCTCTCGCTGTTCGCAGTGTTCATCCAACTTGACGTTTCTCTTTGTGGAACATTCTACGTCATTCTTCGAACATTCTGCCTATTTCTCGTTGTTCGCTTTGTGTTGCCGCAGTATTCGCCACAGTATTAAAAAATGATTAAATAAACAATAGGGTGTTCTTATTGAAAGTCCCCTGAAGAGAACCAGAGTTTTTCGATAGAACAATATTGATTTTCAAGAATTCTATATCATTTCTACGAAAAATTTTATTTTTCCCATATAAAAATACATGGAAAATTTTGAGCGCTTTGAGCGACCTCTAAATATTTTTTGATTTCAAAATAAAAAATATAGGTATACTTTTTTCAATATAGAACACTCCTACGGGGTGAGAGGAATACAATTCCTACTTAACTGTTTTTGGGACACCCTAATGCACATACCCTGTAGGAAATATAAACAGTTTTCCTCTAAAACTCAAAGCGGCTGATTAAATATATTAATCATTCTCATATCGTTTGTGTAGTACATTTATCAACATTACTTCATACAAAACCAGTTTATTATAACTTTTTATATGTATGTATATAAGTAAGTAAATATACATATGTAAGAATGCGTATCACTACGGGCCTACATAGCTTCTTACACAAGTTCAGAGTATCCCTACAGGATATCTAAGAACGCGTGTTTTATAAAAATTTAAGCTGATATTCATGTACATATGTATGTATGTATATGCTATACATATGCACATATGTAAATACATAAGTCCTTGTGTATGTATGTATGTAAATATATTTCGAGATATCAAACGGGGCTCATTTCACATTTGATTACGCAAAATTTAAGCATCAATTTCTTTTTAACGATTCTCACCCACTTGCTCGCATGTGATTTCTCAACATTTCTGCCACACCTTTGGCTAACACGTGTGATATGTACATATACATATGTATGCATCTATGTACTTACGTTGCCACTGAACAACAGATTCAACAGTAAACTCTCAACCCCAAATACCGCAGAGTTACAGTGACTCAAACAAGTATTCGCATGTTGATGCTTTTTTAATTTTCACAATGTGGGTGTTCACACCTGTCTGGTTATCAGGTTACGTGAGTATATATTTTATTGAGTTTACAATAAAATACACTATAGGGTAATCATTTTTTACCAGATCACCTGACAACCAGGCAAGTGCGCTCACCCAGAATGTTTTTCAAGTTAAAATTTGTATATTATCTGTATACCAGTATATAAAATGGTAGTCGGTTTTCGTTGCTCGGACTTAACTCAAAAACCACTGGCTGGATTTCAGTCAAATTTTTCAGAGGTTATTCCTTGCATATATAATGCGTATTCACTTCATGATAAGCAATGCCTCTTCAAAAAATGGACCCAATAGATAGCGCTGAAGTCGAAGTATTTTGAAACCCGTTA
>NW_023463912.1:0-12391 GCF_013731165.1 Rhagoletis pomonella | reverse complement strand
TTTTTCTGTGGCGAAGTGTGGTCAGAAATAGGGAACCCTTACCACTGAACAGTGACACATGTCTCACATTTATCGTGAATATTGTCATAAGTCAAAACTCTCGATAGGTTAGTTATGCTTTTATGTGAAATATCGATTCTTTTCATTTTGTGACGTTGCTCAGCAATACAAATGGATTTTTTTTCGTTGAACTACTTATTTACGAATTGTTACTTATTTCATATTTTTGCAGTCCAGCACTTACTAAATATTCAGAAAAAAGTCATAATTTGAAAGCTTGCAAATTTTCCTTTCAGACTGACTTTAAATAATCCGGAATAATTACGTTTCATCTTCATCTTCATCTTTATTCAAAACTATTTCTTTTGATACCCACTCAAATCGCACTTCAAAAACGTAAGTGCGCCTGGGCCACACTGGAGAAGTGAAACTTACGTTACATATGTACATATCTATTTGGTCTCATAACCAATATAGGCTGACTTCCAAAACGTCAATTGCTTTGCATACGTACAAAGTATAATGACCCATAACGCCCAACTACAAAATGTTGACAATGTATTCTTTTCCACGTATCGTTATGTATCTCTTTTTTTCTCATAACCAATATACATATGTATACGTGAACATATGTACATTCATACATACATCTGCTTTTGCTTAAGATATATTTTATGTCTTTTTTCTATCTAGATCCCTACCTCTACCCCTGTTCGTTCTAATTATATTTATGTTATTTCGTTTTACCTTTATCCTCATTTCTATCTTTATACTCTATCGATAACAAAATCGATGGTAACATCCAATAAAATATCGACAACAAAACCGATAACAAAACCGATGAAAAATTCAATAAAAATTTCGATAGCAAAATCGATAATAATATTGGTAGCAAAATCTATTAGAAACTCGATAAAAATGTCGTTATAAATATCCATACAAAAGCACTAAAAGTGTTGATAAAAATATCCATAACAAAATCGATAAATATCGATAACAAAATCAATAAATATCAGTTATAAAATCGATAACAAACTCGATAAGTATTGATAACCAAATCGATAAATAACGATAACAAAATCGATAGTAAAGTCGATAAACATTGATAAAAAATCGATAAATATCGATAAAAGACTCGATAAATACCGATAACCAAATCGATAAATATCAACAACAAAATCGATTAAAAAAATCGATAAATACCGATAACAAAATCCATAAATATTGATAACAAAACCGACAAAAAAATCGAAAACATATCGATAAAATAAAAAAAAAATCAATGAAAAAAGCGATAAAAATTTCGATAGCAAAATCGATAACAATATTGCTAGCAAAATCTATTAGTAACTCGATAAAAATATCGATATAAATATCCATACAAAAGCGCTAAAAGTATCTATAAAAATATCCATAACAAAGTCTTTAAAAATATCCATAACAAAATCGATAACAAAATCGATAAAAAATCCATAACAAAATCGATAAATAGCGATAACAAAATCGACAAAAATATCGATAACAAAATCGATAAAAATACCCATAACAAAATCGATAAAAATATCGATAACAATATCGGTAACGAAATCGGTATCGATAACAAAATCGGTAAAAAATATCACTAACAAAATATTTAAAAATATCGATTACAAAATCGATAACAAATCGATAGAAAAATCGACAAAACATTGATTATTATGTCGAAAAGTTCCGAAAATATCAATAGCAACATTGATGACAACACTGATAAAAATTTTGATAAAATAATCGATAACAAAACCGATTAAAATATCGATTATTTTATCGATAAGTCCCGAGAATCCCGAAAATCTCTAAAATTCCAAAATCATTCCCAGATTGAGTCTCTGTGTCTCTCCCTATATCCTTTCCTCTTTAATTACCTTTATTTTAACCTTTCCGCACCTATCTTCATTTTTGTATTTTTATCGGTATCCTCATCCTCCTCTTTATCTTTACTTTGATGTTTATTATTTTCTTCAACTTCATATTCCCCTTCACCTTTGCCCTTATATATATAAGTAAAGTGTTTAAAGTGTTTACTTTGGTCTTCATTTTTGCCTTTATCTTTACGCATCTTTGTTTTTGTTTCTATATTTGCCTTCAGCCTTTTCTTTTTCTATGACCGTACCCTGCAAACTAAAGTTCCCGAAATCTTAACGAAATCTTTAGGAGTATCTGATTTCTGTAACGATTTTTTTCCGAATGTTCAAAGAAAATTATATGAAGTGGTTGACACAGCATTATTTTCATTTCTTTACCGATTTTCTTCCGAAATTTCGTAAAAGAATGGAAGTGTGCGTAATTTATTTCATTTTAGAAAATTCGGATAAAAATCGGATGGGATCTTTCCGAATTCTTTCCAAATTCTTTACGATTCAGAATACTCTGAAAAAATGGTTTGCAGGGTAGTCACCTTTATTTTCATGCCTGTATTAGTCTTTTTCTGAGTGTTATTTTTTAACCTCTTATTAACAAATTTTTGTTGAATTAATACCATATGCATACACACAAGAAGCACTTGTTTCAGCCCCAACCATTTCCGTTGCACCATTTCCGAGTGCAATTTCCGCTGAATTTGCTAATTTACTCCCACCAACCAACCGCCGCTAAAGAAGTTCCACTTACCAAAAAATCCTTTTAAAGGATTGCTCGGACCAGGAATTGAACTTGGTAAAGTCGTGGGTATCCTATAACCTCTCGGCTCCGGCAGCCGCCACGTAGTTGTGTATTGCATATGTATGTACATATGTATCAAAAATCATCTTCTTACATATAAAAAGCTATCTTAAACACCAACACTATCACTCAACATTTTACTTATAGTCTGCTACTTAAAGCATCATTCCGAGACGACGAAGGCTGCTGGTGAAAATGAGCAGCATATCTGTTGGCGTGCCAACGGCATATACACCTTTACTCACACTAACTCCCACTTGATGTCACATCATAAAACTTATTTGCCATTCGTGCGCTCTTACATAAGTGCTGACAGTGGCGGATACAGGATTTTATTTGGGGAGGGGCGATTGGTATCGACTTGTCGAATAACGTTAAATTACAGGCATCGAACTGAACTCACAGCGGAGTGACCAATCGAAGCTATATTACCTACAATCATCAAACCTGCTTCAACCCTCATTTATTTTTCACGCAAATAGAGGTTCTAGTGATGTTTATGAAGTTCGAATCAGATAAAAGTAAGGCGCTACTTGAATTTTCAGTTCGTTTATATTGAACTAATATATGTATGTATGATTTGATACATGAACAATTTTAATCGTTTTAAACGTTAAACGCTTGTTAAATTTTATACCGAGTCAACGTTGTAAAGAGTTTTGCTTGTTTGAATCATACACTTGTACAATTTCAAACGAAACGAATGCAATGGCATGCACATTGAGACGCTCGTTCCATATAAACGACTTGTTGGATTCATTCGAGATATATATGTTCTTCCGTTTTTGTTGTAAGATTCTAACGTGCCCAAAATATGTCGAATACTATTGAAAATATTATTATATTAAGTAAAAAACGTAATTATTAAGGAACAAAATAACATGCTGATATACCATTATACTGAAAAGTGTACACTGGGAATACAATTTAGCTACACGTACACTTATGTAATTTATATACCATAAAATTATTACCACCATAATAATTATACATAAATAATTGTGCATATTCCTACATTCGTTTCGCCCTTCGGAAAATTTTTTCCACATGTACATATCTACATTTGTATATATATATCGTCCATGATACAAAAAAAGGAGGTAGTTTCACTTTGCAATTTTTTGACATAAACTGTGAGATTTACATGCTTTCTTATTCTATAAATAATCTTGTGCAAGCCTAAGAAAGGATTATGGTTAAAGATTAAAATTTATTTATTTCTAATTTTCTTTTCAAATTTCTCGTTCGAGGTAATATATTGTATCCAAAATTCCCCCCCTAACCGTAACCGTAACCGATCGCCCCTCCCCTGTATTCGCCACTGAGTGCTGGCTGATAGCCATGCTATGTAGGTGTCACTGGCGCCACTGAGAAGCCACCTCCGCACCTTGGTTGATGCATCGAAGGTTATGTCGCCCTGCACGTTAGCAGTGTCCACGTGAAGAATTTAAAACCAAAAATGGAATGGAATGGAAAAAATGGAAGGAGTAATTCACAAAGAGGCTAAAATACAGCAAGGTATATGTATTTATCAATACGTGGAGAAATGGGAACAGGAAATGAATGAAGAAATGCTGCAGTTTCATCAGCTGCCCGATAGCCTACATATGATAATATGAAGCCTGGGGATATTAACTCCATCATACTCATGTATCAAATGACTACAGTTATCTATTTAAAAGATGAAAAATTCCAAATTTGACGTAAAACCTCATAGTGCATAGCTTTCACAAACGTAGTGTGTTGGGTGGCACTTGCAACAATCTTTTGCTAACAGTCGTTAATATTTCTTAGTTGGACATTTTTTTATTGTTATACTTTTGCTTGGTTAGACAGCATTTCATTCGCGTTCTTGATTGTGTGCATCCAGTAGGCATTTGTTGGCTTCGGTTGTTTACTTTGCTTTCTTTGTTGTACTGCAATTTGGATTTCGCCTGTCGATATTTGATATATGTATTGTCGTGTCTTTTTGACTGGTAGGTGAGTAACAAGCTATCGCTATAGCTCTTGGCATGCTGGACATTCATTGTATATTAAGATATCACGTCGCATTATGCGGTCGTATGTATGTGCATATGTATAAGGTATTTCGCTCATTCACAGACAATGAGGCGTAAGAAAAACAAATTGTAACAAATAGCATTCAGAACGTGGGATTTGGCATTCGACTATTGGCTAGTTATTGTTGTTAATTTTAGCAAACTTTGAAGTTACTGATGGTTTTTTTTTCTACGTCACATTATGGTTCCTGAGCGGAAGAAATTCAAAAAGATGAAAACTTAACCCTTAAATAGGCCAATGGGGTCAAGGCTATTTCAAGTTGAAAAAAAAATTACTTGAAGTGCTTGGAGAGTGCTCGCGCTCTTTCTAGCTTCCTAACTCCAGGCGGGGCTCGTAAATAAGTCACTGACAGAACATCGGCGTGTACGCATTTGTCGCTACTCTTTTAAGTAAGTTAAGACCCCAAGCGACCACTTACGTAACATTTTTTGGCGGTGGCAGGTAATAAGATCAACGGAAATAAGGTCAATTGACTTTATTTCCCACCCTGGTGGGAAATAAAGTCAATTGACATTATTACCTTTTTAAAAACGAAATAAAATCAATTGACATTATTTCTCTTTCAAACATTAAATTTGCTTAGCTTCGCGGCGGCCCGCGTTAGCGCGCCACACCGCGCGCGCCGCGCTCGGGCTCGCGCCCCGCGTACCCCGCGCGACCGGCGCACACACCACGTCACGCTACGCCGTGGATTAATATCACAACACTGAGTATTTGGCAATAACCTTTTTCATCTATTAAAAAACAACACTTACGGGGCAATGTTTATTGTAAGAACAACATTTTTTTTCTATGAATCGACATACTTTAAGCATTGTTGACGCTATTTCCCTTTGAATGAGGAAATAGCATCAATGACGTTATTTCCAAATTTTTGTTGACTTTATTTCGCACCAGGGTGGGAAATAAAGTCAATTGACCTTATTTCCATTGACCTTATTACCTGTCACCTTTTTGGCGGAGGTAAGCTTTTATTTTTGTATCTAAGTTTGAAGTCAAAGTCATTATTTTTTTTCTTAAAGGTAACTATAATAAAGAGCTTTAATATTTATGACAATACACATTTCGTTATGTTTAGTTAGTCACGGCTGCGTCGCGTACATGTGTGTCGCTACTCGCTTGAGTTCAGACCCCATGCGACCACAACGAAACACTTTTTGGGGAGGTAAATTTTTAAATTTTTTTTTTAGTTTGAAATCGAAAATATGGCTTTGTTTTTTTAAGTTAAAGATAATTATAATAATAATCGATTGGTGCATGCCCACATGTTAGTGTTTGACCGAGCTTCTCCTCCGATTTGTGGCGAGCGCCTTGATGTTGTCACACAAAGTGGAGGGACCTACAGTTTTACGCCGACTCCGAACGGCGACTGTATTTTTCTGAGAAGCTGTTTTTTATGGCAGGAATACACTCGGAGGTTTGCAATTGCCTGTTTAGGGGCGACCGCGAAATAATTTCCTCCGAAATTTTTCCTCCGCTTACCTTATACTTTATGACACTCATAAAAGTTAAACAAAATAAAATTTGAGGGACATAAAAAGCTCCACACTTCTCCAAATGGAGCATAATATTTCTGTATTGTAACTTGGTAAGGGTAAAATCAGCTGCCACCAGCCGCCTCTTTGGCTTCTTCAGGGCATTAAATGTCCTAATCCCCTCAAAAACTTCGTGCAATCTATATAAAGTTTACTAAGCACTATTTCCAAACTATTTGACAACAATTGGTTTTCAGATATTTTCCACGACGAAATTCGAGAAGGTGAATACAAAATGGTGAACAAAAATGCACATAGCCCGTTTTGGAAATTTGGAGTAGCCATTTTTTCGGGCATTTTTGTTTTTCTAAATTCGTATCATATGTTGTTTCATTATACCAATTTTCACCTAGATTGCGCTAACCGTTTGTGAGATATTGCATTTTTTACGCTTTTTCATTGATACGGAACCACTGTGCGCCATCTAGCGATTGGATAAAGACACATCACCGCAATCCAGGAAACACGATATACGAAAATTGTTCGACAGCTGCCATGAAATGGTAAGCAAATTGGTGGCTGCACCACCTGCAGCTTACGCCTTTCCCCAATGCAAATTAAGCCAAGCCTAACTAGCGCCCACGCCAAACTAAATGCCAGTTTTTGCTACGCTTGGCGGCATTGATTCCTTGGTCGGAAAATACAGCGTATTTGGTGCCTGTGTTGGAAACCTCAGCCTTCATGGCAACTGCATTAAAGCAAGTAGTACCAAATACCAACATTGAAACATCCACAAAGCCAATTGGGCTTACGTCTACTTTTGAAAGCCTTCATTAAATCGATTTATTTTTACTATTCGATAATCAATTGCAAAAAGTAGTAACATAAGAAAATTCCAATTTTCTCTATAGTCAAAATCTGATCGCTTTGCAGAAGCCAATCTGAGTAACAATCGTGTTTTCGATAGATAAAATAGCTAAAGCGTTTAATTTTTCTTGGGATCCTAGTCCACAAAATCCAAACATTAGGAAATACATCGCAGACATTTTTCTTCACAAAATTCAAATACCTCCAATGGCCGTTTCATCGCTGCAAGTTTAATACGTCGTAATTGTTTCAATTCTTCATAAAGCCCCTATCCATTTCCATATGTCCGAATTCTCTTCAAGTGCTCAACTCCCGACATTTTCACAATAAAAAAGTGTCATCATCGATTGAATCTGGGGTCTCGTTCGATTGTGAGTATTAAGAAACCTCTATAGATTTTCATGATTTTTCAACGAGTTCAAGTTCTGTGCCAAATTTTTGCATTTTTACTAAAGCCTGATCTGTTCAAAAAAAAAAAGAAGAAAAACAAGCTACTGATGACGAAAATCGATGGATAAATACGAAATAATGAGTGGTAAAATAAAAATGCGCAAACTTATTTGTATGAAAATTGAGCACGAAAGAATGTTGCTCATACGCCACGTACACCTAACTACTACGCTTTTTTGCTCATATTTTATACACAAAATCTTTGCGTATTTTCATTTGACCACTCATTATTTCGTATTTATCCATCGATTTTCTTCATCAGTAACTTGATTTTTTTTTTTTTTGTAACAGAACAGGCTTTAGTACACATGCAAAAATTTGGAACAGAAGCTGTTATTTTTTTAATTTTTCTTCTGTTAAAATTTAATTTTTTTAATTTTTTCATTTAAAAATTTAAAAAAGGCGGAATGATTAATTAATTTGTCAGAAACTATAAGCTCTATCGCAAAGTAATGTATATACGGTTTATGGAGAATTTCATTGGCTTTCATTTGCCGTATTTTATAGACGTGATTAAAAGAAACCAATTTTCACCTTATGCTGAATAACGGTAAAATGCAAATATATGGAAAACGTGTCCATATAAAAAAACTCGAGTTTCGGAATCCCCGAGCAATTCTACATAGGAATTGGATACTGGCATCCATAGAACGTTTTTACTGTAAATCAGTGTAAATAATTTACCGCTACCCAACTGTTTTCTATTGCTTTCGTGCAATTTTCCAAATATTTCGTTGCAAAATAAAATTTAAAACAAATTACCTTGAGTCGTTTTTTCTTCCGATATAGGTTTATTGATACGTGAAAATTGTTTTATTCATCACCTTTATAATTCATCCAGTAGAAGGTTAAAAGCACCAATAATGTCAGCCTGGAGATCAAGCGGAGAATATCTTTTAATAATTATAAGCTCGGAAAGTAACTAATTCAGCCAAAATTATTACATATAAGTCTCTCATCAAGCCTGTCCTTCTGTATGGCGAAAACTAGCTTGCGAAGTCTAGAAGATGTGAGAATGCTTTGATGGCTTTTGGGATAACTATTCTATGCAAGATCTATGTTCCTCTTTGCTAAGGCGCAGGAAAACTGAGAAGATAAAATAACAAACTGTAAGTGGTTTTTAACGATAGGATGATGAGGGAAAGTAACGAACACTTCGAAGGTGCTAATGAATTGCCAAATTGAGCATAACCGAAAAATAGTGTAGGAATGTTCCAGAGCTGCAGCATATAATAAAAGCCCATCGGTAAATTACTTAGAAGCTAACAATACTTACGTTCAATAAAGTAAAGTTTTAGTAATCTGAGTGTTTCATTACATAATAGAAGCATTGATGTGCAAATTTACCCATTTTGAGTTATTGGGTTGACTTGATTCACCTTTGGATGCTCTACGTTACACCAACACCCAGAATACCATGCGTACCGTGCGTATTTTGCAATATCAATTACATGAATGTAGAGCTGAGTCTCATAATAGAAAATTCTAACTTCATTTCCCAACATTTTCATTTCTACACATTCTTGTTTCTGGCAAGAGGGGGACGAAATATGTACATACTACATCTCAATCAGTTTCTGCATGTATAGTCGATTAAGTAAATATACCCTTTTCTAATGCAATTTTAAATTTACTTACAGTTTTATTTCCCAAGTGCTTAACTCGACATCCCAAATATGCAGATTTTCCCACGAGCGATGTTATATTTTTTGGTACAGTCGAATCAAAATATGGTTCATTCCATCTGTGACCGTGCGGATAGTGCAACGGTGGCATATGTGTTGGTTTAGAGTCCAATTTGTTGTGGTTGTTGTTGTTTACAGACAGTCGTTGGTAACACACTGTCATACCTGAAAAAAGAGTTTGAATAAATGAATAATTTAGTAAATAATAGATATTTAAGCATATGTTTACAATGTTGAAAAAATAGTATACTACATCTTTTAAATAATGGCCAGCCCCTTAGGCTGTGCTGTATTTTTCCCGCATAACCTGCCTTAGGATGAAATGCTATGAAAGTTTTAATGAAGCTATTTGAAATATAAATTTTGTTTAGCTTTGTGAATAGAGAAGTCATTAAAAAAATAAATATTTTGGCACCTTAAAGGAAATGAAACCTGAAGAAAAAGAATCATATTAAGAATATTTATTGTCCGTAATCTGGGACCCAAAATAACGTTTGCATCTCTCGGCGATGTTTGTGTCATATAGTGTCATCCCTAATTCTTGCAAATGCGGCGCAAAAACGAAAAAAAGGGTTCCAACGTCTCATCCTCTTCAAGGCAGAACGGGCAGATGGAGTTGTCATGTACGCCTATCACAGTCAGGTGATTGTGGCACGTGAAGTCCAACAAGTTCTCTGCAATGCAGTGAACTGGCACCCAGTGTAAAGCAAGCTCGTTTACCAACATAATTTAGTCGAGACTTCCATTACCGAACTAGTTTCGAAGTAGTAAGAGGGCTGGCGAATGCTTTAAGTGCCGCTTGGCTGTCACTGCAGACACGTAAACACCTTCGCCTCCACCTATTTTCCACCAACTAGTGCAGTGCCTTGAGGATTACAAATACCTCTGAATGGGAGATCGAAGCGTATTCCCCAAGACAGAAGTTGTCCCCCTTATCTTCGCTAAAGACCGAAGATCTTACCCAGAGTCAGTTTCGGAGCTACCACTAAAGTTTCGACAATGTATGACTCTAGGTATAGTGCTGGAATTAAACCAGCCTTCAGATTCAGGGATCTCAAAGTTATAAAATCTCTTCAACAATGGTAATGGTGATATACTATCCTGTGACATTGAAAATACACAAGTGCTCAGATCTCTTCCGCCAGAAAATTCCGCTTCGCCCTACTCAGTATTATACCATCATCCGTTTTTTTATGTCTAAAGGTGGCCTTTAAGGCTTCACCACGTATGAATATACAAAGGACTGAAAGTGCAGCAGTGCGTAGTGTGAGGTTAATGCCATTATTTAAACTTCTCCTGATTGTGAAGAGCCCTAGTTTTTGTTGGGTAAGTGGTGAACCCATTTCCATTAAACCAAGTGTGAATCATGTGAAGGATGCCATGCTAATAAGCCTATAGCTGCTGGGGCTAGTACAGTCATCCTTAGCAACCTTAGGTATAAAGGCGATATCAACCAGCCTTCAAGGTATGTAGGCAAGTGCAAGCGACGCTGTGAAAATATTTGGAAGGGTCACCACATTCTTTACGTACAATGGGTAGGATGCCATCCGGGACGGTCGATTTAAAAATGTCAAAAGACTCAATAACATAACTTATGACATCGTCAAGCGCCACAGTTCTGGCAACAAACCAGTTGTGCCTTGGCTTAGTGATTCTCGCATTACCTACCGCTCCTGTCGAGGGATTCCCGGAAAGTGAGTCTCTAGAAGAATAGAGAGGGTATCAGTTCTAGTCTCCGTTCAAGAGCCAACAGATCTCTGGCGTGACCCAGCTCTGCGGTTTGGTTCTCTTTAGAACATTCACCAGTCTAGCTGTTTGACGCAAGATTTCAATCCCGCTGATGTATTTCTTAAAAGATTATTTTTTCGTAGAGGGAATTAGTTTCTTATACTCTCTTTACCTGCGGCGATAGCTTTTCCAGTCCATCTCGAAATTAGTTTTGAGGTCTCAGTTAGAAAGTTTTTCTGCTGCTAACTTATCAACCTCTTTGTTCACCAGGCATACGGCGGTGGTGGACAAGACAGACAAGCTTCCTAGGTGGAGCCGCGGTCTGGTTTCCAAGCGCCTCCATAAAATACGGCGAGCCCATTTTTTTCAAGTTTCGCAAAAAAATAGTATTTCTTCTGCTAGCGAAGATTTTGACATGTGCAAAGAAGCCGCTGGACGTTTTTAACCCAACGTTGTACGGCACTCCAATAAACGGTTAGTAATCTGTTCCAAAGCAAGACGTGCAAAAAGTTTGCTGGCCGACAGGTAAACACTAAATTTTACCAGAGGTTTAGGAAAATTACGGAAAGTTTCAAGACCATGGCCAAATCCTATAAAAACAAAAACGGCACCTAGTTACCGATGTCCAAAACGTACTTAATTTATGGAAGGAACATTTTTCTCCTACTGAATGCTATCAGCACTGAATATTGTGGAAAAAACGAACCCAAGACCCCAGCCTGGCAGCTGAGCTATTCAAGTCGTCGCTTTTGGGTGCATGCATCATGGGCCTTATCAGTGTGGCTTAAGACCTGGCAAAGCCACCAAGTATTAAGAAAATACCCGCGAGTAAATGATCAATACTTACAATCTTTTTGTCGACTTAACAACCACTTTCGACAGCACTGAAATGCGTTGCTTGCACGTCGAGATGTCTGAATTTGTTATCCCCGCGAAACTGACACCGCTGTGTAAGATGACGTTGAGCAATGCCACCAGCTCTGTCAGAATTGGGAGGGACCTCCCTGAGCCTTTTGATATCGAACGAGGTTTAAACAGGGTGACTCCCTGGCGAGTGTTTTCTTCAATCTGATGTTGAAGAAGATAACAAGAGCTGCAGAACTGGAACAGTACCTGCAACATAATCAATAAAAAACCGCGAATGGATCTGGTGGCTAGAAAGAACAGGACGAAGTATGCCCTGTCATCAAACAAACAATCGGTGTAATCGCGCTTTGATCCGCACGAACTGTTGATAGTTATAATTTCGAGCAAATAGAGCACTTCGTTTACTTTGAAACCAGAATTAGCACCGATAATAATTTCAGCATCAAAATCCAATGCAGAATCACTCTTGCCACCATGTGCTACTTTGGACTGAGTAGGCAATTCGGATGTAAAATCCTCTCTCGACGTACGAAAACCACGCTCTATAAGTCACTCATCATG
>NW_023463911.1:0-12392 GCF_013731165.1 Rhagoletis pomonella | reverse complement strand
ATCCAATATGTAAAGAAAAATAGACTTTCGTTAAAAGTTGTTGAAGGTAGTTTCAGCTTTCTGAAATAATTTGCAACGAGTTTAACGTGGAGTGTATCACATTATTTGATAATTACCGTAAATGATCGACAGCTAATAGTTTTAAGTACATATATTTGTATTCGAGTTTCTGTAAAATCTATACATAATATTTTTGTTCGTCTTTATGCAAGATTAAAAAACAATTGGGGAGTTCACAAGGTATCATAAGTGTCGTATTGTCGTATGTCGCGAAGCTTGTAAAAGCTAAATAAATGTTTAGAGGACTTGAAACCACAACCAAATATTTTTTAACGGTGTGAGATTTCATATTCCGACTTTTATGGTAGCTGCCGAATCCCTTAAATTACGACATGCAATAATACGACAGCATACAACACCTTGTGAATTTCCTAAATAATCTCTATTTTGATAGATTGTAAGATATTTTCCTTCATGTACATCCACATGTATGTATATGAATGTGAATTACATGATTTTTCGGTTATTGACAATAGAAGAAAAGCATTTTTTAACAATATTTTCTAACTTGATACTTAGATACCTAAAAAAAATTTTTGAGATACATTTGATCCATTTTGTGTTTTTCTACAATACATATTTTCGTGACGTCGCGGCAACACTGCCAGGTATACGCCGCCTTCTAAGAGGTGCCATGGCGGGTTCTAATATTTCCAACTCAAATTTAGTAACTTGGCCTTGATAAAATACCACTTCTCAGTACTGTAGCTAAATGCCTCAAGAGGTATGTATGCGTCATGAGAGCTTTAGATTATAAGGCCGAAGTCGGCTCTCCCTTTTCCATTAAACGAAATTTTTTCTGTCAGTACGACACTTACATATAAAATAAATCTCCATAACAAATTTAAAATACTTCCAGAGATTTTCTATCCTTCCAGAGAATGCATTAAGAAAGCTTTAGTATGTATGGGAGGCGACATGCCTCTTTTTTAATAACTCACATTTTATCCATGAGCAATTTATACATTTTTTATACACAACTCCATACCAAGTTCCTGTATTCTTCCACAAACACTTCCAGGGATATGTGGCAAGAAAAAGTCATAGTACGGAAAGCCCCGGGCCGTGGAGTTTTTCTTATAACCCTAATTTTCTTCCATGAGTTTGGAATTTATTTTATATACCACAGTACCAAGTCCCAGTACTCTACCATGATCTACAGATATGCAGTATAAAATAGTAAATTTGTACGGGAGGTACCACGCCGTTGGGATTATTATTATTATTATCTCGGTCCCAAGTTCCAGTCCTCTGCAATAAACACCTCCACCGACTATGCTGCATCGAAAATCTATATACATGGGAGTACTTTACCCCAAATATTTGAAGAGATATGCAATATGAAACTTTCAGTTAGTATGGGAGGTGCTACGCCTATTTTCCAAAAACTTCCATTTTTCTCTGTGAGTATGAATTTGATTTCACATACATATCTCCATACCAAGTTCCAGTTCTCTCCCACAAATACTTCCTGAGATATGTATGTATGTATTATGAAAATTCCAACTTGTATGGGAGGGGCTTGAGTTATCGGAATTACTTTCAGTCTAAGACCATCCTTCGGAAATCCGCAACAAGCGTACCATAAACCATCTACGTGCAAAATTTCCTGCAAATCCGTTCAGACGTTTCCGCGTATTAATTTAATTACACTTTTTTAACAGATGGCAACTCTCAAAAAAAGTAGCCTATTTTCCAACCTAGGTCATAAGCTATTCTTGTGCAAACTTTCATGCAGATCAGTTCAGCAGTTTCCGCGTATTAATATAATTAAACTTTTTAATAGGTGGCATCTCTTAAGAATAAAAGCCTATTTTCCAATCTAGGCCATAAGCTATCCGTATGGAAATTTTCATTCAAATCCGTTCGGTCGTTTCCGCATATTAATTTAATTAATCTTTTTTATCGGGTGGCAACTCTTAAGAAAAGTAGCCTATTTTCGAAACCTAGGTCATAAGCTATCTGTGTGAAAAAATTCATGCAAATCAGTCCAGTCATTTCCGCGTGTTAAAATATTTAACTTTTTTAACAGGTGGCAGCTCCTAAAAAAATTGGCCTATTGTCCAATCTGAGCCATAACCTATCTGTGTACAAAATTCCATGTAAATCCGTTCAATCTTTTCCGCGTGATGGTTTCCCAAACATCCAAACACACAAACATCTAAACTTTCACATTTATAATAAGTATTAGTAGGATAATCTTTGAAAGAAAAATTAATATGGGTGGTCTTTGTTAGAGTAACAGATGTCAAATCTACAATGTTCAGAGCTTTTGTCTCTCTGTCTGTATGTTTGTACGCGCATCACTCAAAAAATAATACATGGAATTGAATGCAGTTTCTCCGATGTATTTCTAGAGGGCCCACAAATAAGTTTAACCCTAGAATCGTAAGACAGTTTTACCCTACGTTATTCGTAATATACGTAAATTTTACGTAGTACACCGTTTAGGTATGTTATTTAAAATAAATGTTTAATAAAAACTTCTTTGTCTTTTGTATTGATTTTATTGAATGAAAATATAAAGTTGTTTGCTTCCTAAACTAAATTGTTGAAAAATTTATGGGACGTTCTCCGTACATTCCGTGCATATCTTAATTTGATGCTCAGCGCACAGGGGAATTTCCTTACATATAGAGCACTAAGTAGTTGTCATCCGTTTTTTACGGGCCTACTTTTTTTATAATAACGATAAAAGCACACCGCGGAAGAACAATCGATTAATTATTCACTTGTTTATGCAACAATAAAATAAAGAAAGCTCTGCCGAGCGCATAACTTATGTAACCAACTATTTTAAAGCTCAAACAAGTACAGGTTAGGTTGGGTTATGTTAAAGTGGTGGCCCCAGGCAAGGGACACACTATGACAATTAAGAGATTGTCCTTTGTGATACCACGAAAAAACTGAACGGAAGCCATTAATTTAGTCGGCGAAACGCCGCGAGCCAATTACTAAAATTCGAATGTGGCTAATTTCGATCCCTGAGAGCTCATTTTGAATTCAGTGCAAGCCAAGATGCTTCCATCTTAGCCTCGCGACGGTTGGACAGTCTAAAAGAACGTGTGGAGATGGTTCCAACTCATCTTTCTCTTGACAGATGATATAAAAGGGGTAGTTGAAATTCCTAGTCTTACCGCGTGAATACCAATTGCACAATGGCCTGTCAGAACTGCCATCACTAGCCCTTGAGAGGTAATGTGTTTTAGGCACATTTAAGGGGTAAGGATGGGTCACTCGTGCCAACCGTCCAAGAGTGTACCGCAGGAGGACAAAGGCGTTCCTAATTACTCCTTATCTGGGGACAACGTTTTAAAGGTGTCCTTCCAACGCCAAGTCATCAGCCATGCAGTTTCCCGCGAGGCCACTGTGACCCGGCAACAGAAGATACCTTCACCAGCCCTGTCTCCAAGTTTTGATCCGTTCGTGAAGAAGTTTACCGCTCCCTTCTTCGAGTAACTCCGCCCTACCCAGTCCTCTTTGAAGGGATATAGATAGAGGAGGAGCCACCCGGTTTCCCTTAGCGTAGTAGCAGTTCGTGCTGCGACAGTTCTGTCTGCAATATCCGCAGGCGCCGTGTCCAACATGACGTTAAGCGCCAGTATATGTGTGGTTCCTAATGACCCACTAATTTCGTTTAGGCCGATCCGCTATAAATGCTCCAGTTGTTTTACAAGCGTAGCCTTGTCTAGTGAGTTCCACCAGACAAGGGCCCCATGTAACAAGATAGGTTTCAATCTGGTTGCATAGAGTTAATGAATTACTTTGATCCAGAGACCTCACCTTTTACCAGTAGCCCCCTACAGCAGTACAAGGCAACCGACGCCTTTCTTACCCTTTCCTCAATGTTAGGCTTTCCCGAAAGCTTTCTATCCAAGAAAAAGCTTAAGTACTTAACCCTGTGTGAGAGCCGCAGACGAACACCCCCACTCAAGGGAAGGGCCACAGCGGGTATCTTGTACTTCCTGGGAAATAAGACCAGTTCCAGCTTGCTGGAATTTACTGCGGGGGCGCCGTTGATCGCCCACCTAGTAACCTGGTTCAGGTAACTTTGAGCCAGATCAAAAAAGGTGCCTTGAAAACGTGCCTTAACCAAAAGTTCCGCATCATCTACATAGGCGATCACTCGCCATCCCAATTTTTTCAGTTCCTCTAGAAGGTCTTTTACAACCCCAATCCAGAGCAGGGGAGAGAGAATATCACCTTGCGGAGTGCCCTTATGGACTCTGCACAGAGTTCAGGCGCTCCTCCACTCTACTGCGACAGTTCTTTTACGACGTAAGCAGTAGATAAGCCTTATTAGGTTTCAACCCCCCCAGACTATGAATACACTGTACTACTGCCCCTGGAGTGAAATTGCTTAAGGACCCCTAGATATCGAGGAAGGCCTCTACTGCATAATTTTTATGCGTGAAGGCATCCTCTAACCACATTACCAATGTGTAAAGGGCTGTATCATAGACTGATAGGCCTAAAATCCCTAGGGGAAAAATGATAGCCTTTTACGGCCTTCGGGGTGAACGCAACATTGACTACTCTCCAAGCCTTGGGGATGTACACGGTTCCCACGCATTTTCCCACGCCAACCAATTTCACGACACATCCAGAGCCTATTGCAGCTGCGACTTGAAAGGTTTGAAAGATTTCATCGCCCAGGCCATGTGACGATCATCCAGAAGATCGCAGAAGTACCGGATACATTAGGCATAACTGTAAAAAGTAACGGGACTTTTTATGCGGCGTACACGTAAAATTGAGGTATATTACGAAAGCAGGGTTAAGGCGGAGTGAAGCACGCCGGGTATTTTCTAGTATAATATATAATGCTTTTAGCGGATTTTAGCTACGTTGAAATGTTTTCAAACTGATAAAAAAAATATATAATTAGCTGTTATTGTGCCTTAAGAATCCCGTAAAACCATTTTAGGCGTTATTTTACATTGAACAGTTAAACGACCTTAAGGCATTACGACGCTTACTGCATCTTCTGAATACCCCAATTTTTTGAACAAAAATGTAAATACATAAGAATGTACCCCATGCTATAAACTTACAGAGGGCGGTAACTATTTCCTTGTCATGTAATTCGTCGGATTAAATTGCAGAAATGTTATATCAGTACTTCCATATGCACATGTTTACGTATATACATATGGAATGCGAACGTACTTTTAATTGCATTTGTCCAAACATTCATGAAAGGAAACGAAGAACATTCAGTTTATTTCCGCCTCGTTTGGGATAACTTTTTTCATTAAGCATTATTACTTACATTGTAGTCAGTGTTGCCGCGAATCATTTTTAGTGGTAGCCGAATTCCTTTCAAAAAAGAGCTAAAAAAAATTCGTTGTGGCTAAAAACGGTAGCTAAAATTTTTGCTTACATAAATATATGTATGTGAGACATTCTTTTTCATATCAGACACCAAATTTGGTGTCACACTTTCGATTGGCTTCAAATTTTTTTATGGGTTCTATACAAGGTACATTGAACAGGTAGTATCAGTAGAGCAGCTGATTTGATTTATTTTCAAATTATTTGGTCTCGAAAATGTCAAATATTTTTAATTTTTTTCTCACAAAAATTCTGAATTGTTAAAATCCATTTGCTTGTGAAACCTTTTTCCATACAAAACAAGCGATTGAATAGCAGCTTTTGGAACGTTCGCCCAACTCAGCAGCACGACCGCTGATTACTGGGCCTTGCAAAGGATGGATCAATGCTTCGAGAAGCAAACAAATTTACTAGGAAAGAAAGTTGCATCAATTTTTATTTTTTCCAATTTAATTTTTTTATTTTTTATATTTTTTTGTTTTTTCACATGCCACGCTTTGATTTAGAAGAAAAAATTCAGAACAGTTTTTGACACTTTCGATACCAGAAGCAACAACAAAATACACGCAAATGTTGTTTTTGCTCTACTGATACTACCTGTTTAATGTGCCTTGGTTCTATACATGAAATAAGCTAACACGTATTCGAGACAGATATGATCTGTCAAAGTTTGCATTTTTTCGTGATTCTGACTAATCATCTACTTCTTCAAACCGTTATTTCTCGGGTTCTGCTGATCGTAGAGACTTCACTTAACATCGTTTTAAAGCTAAAGAAACTGGCTTAACATTTCTATATATAAGATGCTCAAGATTGTCCTAAAGCTAACTAATCTGTTAACTTTTTGAAGTTCATTTGCATAGTGAAGACCAGTAAATTAGGGATTTAAAATAATACCGTGGTAATCCTTGTTTAATTCTCTATAAAAAACGTGGTTCAAAAAAATTGGGGTTTGTCAAGAACTATTTTTAGAATATTTTTCTTTATGACGAGATGGGTTATTTTGTGAGAATCAACAACTGATTGTAATTTATTTTCGAAAACTTATGATGAAATATATTTAGTGAGGTGTTAAACATCGGGTTTTTGCAAAAAATAAAATTTTATTGCGAATTCCGATAGAATACCTATCCAGAAATAATATTTGTACGGCAAGATTTTTCTGTAAGGTGACAAAATCCTAGAAATGGGCGTGGCAATTGCAGGACTTAAGTTATGAAACGCAGATTTTATGGCGGATTTCGGCAGAATATCGCTTCGATAACAACTCATGACTCATGTAGTGCAAGAAATTTTCGGTAAAACACTTAAAAAAGAGCTAATTTGAAATCGTTTTTGATGTCGCACCAGCAGCCGGTAAAATTACACCACAAAAACATACACGGTCAATCGGCTGGCACCAACACTTGAAGGCGCCAGCATCATGGTATCATCCATGGGCCCTTTAACACATTAAGCATATTTGGGGCTGTAAACTTATCTATTTTAAAGTATAGTTAAATACTAATAGATAAGTTAACGGCCCTAAAACTTTTATAGTTCGTATAAAAACGTGAGGAACATATAATTAGGGTTGCCAACCGTACTATAATATATAGTATTGTACTATTTTTTGGGTCTGCGTACAATATACTGTTGGAAAAAAATATAGTATGAAAAAATACTATATTTCTTCAATTATAAATATAAATAGATTTCAGTCATTTGTAAGAAAGTAATGTTTTAAAATGGATGACATGTATGTTGAAATATCAATATTATAATAAATATACTTTAAAACAAAGGGTCCACAGATAAAAAATGGCAACATTTTTAAAAAAATTTAGAAGTATTTACCAAATTTACTTAAAATTATTTCGCTAAGGCTCTCTATTACTGCAACTTCGGCATTCACAGAAAGAGTTTTTTCTATTAAGATTTTGAAATGGTGAGATGAGAGAAATAAAGCGAATATCTCACTAATAAAAAATGAACTTTTGATTTATATTAATTTAATACATTATTATTATTATTATTATTATGAGCCTTGAGCACTGCGACCTCTAGGGTGGTCTATTGTGCGTGGCCCTTTACCCTACACGTGAAGGCTTTTAATAAAAGCTAGCACTTCGGTGGGCTTTTTGTTCCATATTTCGAATGGATTAAGTGTTGTACCACCTAGGTGAGCGAGTCTGTGTCTAGCGAGAGCAACACATTCACAAAGGATGTGTTCTGGAGTTTCTTCGTCCATCTCACAGAAGCGACAGACGCTCGTGTCTGAAAGATTCATTTTACTGAGGTGATAACGCAGGGAACAATGTCCCGTGAAGCAGTGTTGGCATTAATCGATTGATTTTTTAATCAATTAGTTAATTCGATTAAATTCAATCCGATTTCAGTTAATCATGATTAATTTTAATCTGATTAAACAGTTAATCGTAACCGCTATTAAAAAAATTAATTTTTAATCATTAACCCTTAATTTGATTAAGTAGGTTTGGTGATTAATTAATTTATGCTGGAATTTTACTGTGTACACAAGGCCAGTTAATCGGGTATGGCAATGTCGGTTTTCCTCATAAATCTAAGCAATTTGGTGTGCATTTTCATTAAGATCTATTTAACAGACGCTAAGCAAACTAGGTTTTAATATCCCTCTGCACATGTGCGATGGGTTATAAAAATTCCCAATTTACGTATTACTATTAATAATTTTTATTATTTTTTTATATATTATGCGTTTCTTATAAGCGTGAAACACAAAAAACAAATAACTATAACCCGTGTTTGGTTTCAAATTCGGACACACTAGACCACTTAATCAGATTTTTTTAAATTGGATTAACGATTCTCAAGTAGCACACTGGTGTATAAATTGGTGTAAATTTATGGATTTTGGTACAAATCTGATTAGATTGAATAAAAAAGAACGTTTTGGTGTATTTGTTATTCCACCAGTATTTCTTTCAAATCAAAATTCTACCTTTAACATTTTGGTACTATTTATGCATTGAGATTAGTACGAAAACTACACCAGCTCCTAAAATGCGCCACTTTTTTCATTTGGTTCACAAATAGCTCCACGTTAACAAATGTCGTTAAAATTATTCAGGCGACATTCTGAGTAGTGATGTGCTGAATTCTCGGTACCCAATACTTGAAAAAAAATTTCGGTACCCAATACTTCCTTTTCGGTACCCGATACCGATTCGACACACTAAACTTTCGTCATTATATCTGTGCCGTTCAATTGAAGTAGCTTAAGTCACTTTAGATGGTTTGACTTTGAATAAAAAAAAAAAAAATCAGTTTCCTTTGAAATTGTTTTATATTTTAATTAAGATTCTATTATAGGGGCATCTTGAACTACATCTTTGGCTAGTTAAACGTTAAAATATTGTTTGGGAATCCAATAAAATGTGTCTTTAAAGGGAAAAGGACCTATCTCGACATTGGCTACTCTTGGGGGTAAAAATTATTGATATTTTATAAGACATCGCCTAAAAACCCAAAATGTACAAATAAGACGGTCCTTTCTCAAGAGATGAGCAATGTGTTTGTATGTATGTAGTTAATTGAAGCAAGTATAATGTGTGCGTCGAACAAGGCAGGCAATTAAATCTGTACAATAATGATCAAGGCGAATTTAATAAGGTGGTGTTAGCCGTATATAAGTAAAAAATTACACTTACAAATTTTACGCAGATATTCATACTGTCATTAGTATTAACTACAACAAACACGTAGTTTTGCTGTAATGTACTCCACGGCGAAAAATTCAGATACGCCGGTAACACCACCTTATTAAATTCGCCTTGATACTGATGTCGCAAAACACACTCTCGCCTTCTTTTACTTATCGCAACCGTCTTTCCAATTGCAATAGTTCTGGTGGCAATATTATTTATTTTTAATGGCTGACACTATATGTATGTGTACATATAACTCATATTTTTGGCTGTTGCGCGCTTTTATTAGAAATTCCAAGATTTCGGTACCGAGCATCGAAAGTATTTGATACTTTTTAAATCGGTACCGAGTATCGATCAATACTTAAAAGTAGCGACTCAGCACATCACAAATTCTGAGAGCAATTGACAGTGGACCAAAGAATTCACCAAAAAATGAATATTGAATACACCACACAGTAGCTTTGTTTCTTTACAGATATCCGCATTTACACAAGGTAGTATTAGCCGAATATAAGTAAAAAATTACAAAAGCAAATTACAAGAAACACATAATTTTCACGTTATGCGGTGAAAAATTCAGCTGTTGCTCCAACATTAGACAGATTAGGCACAGCTACTTTGATTTGCTTCTTTTACATATTTTTGTATTTTTTGATAAAAATGTGCGATTTATTTAATTTGATAAAGTGTGGCAAAACCTGAGTATTTGTGAACAATTTTTAAACATAAAATGCGATTAAAAATTCGCAGCAAATACATATGTTCAGTTGTCAATAGCATCGGTCAGGTGTTTACTAGCTAGTTTCTGCTAGTTTGCGTTTCGTGACTTTTTCTATATTTCACTCGCTGTGAGCGTAATTCTGTAATTCTTCCCATTCTTCTTCCTGATAATGATCTGCTAGGAAAGTAAAGAAACAAAGCTAGTGTGTGAGTACATAATACACTGCCTGTTTTAATATGAGCTTATTATACATACCACAAGTAGAGCTGCTATCAGTGTTGCCGTTTTGATAAATTGGTAGTTTCATTTCAGGGCTGTTCTGGTTTCGTTCGAAATTGATTTCTCATCGATTTGGATTTCCGTTTCCAAATTTTAAAGATGTTTTGCAATCCTATCGAAGTTTTGAAGTTATAATAGAAAATAAATCCTATTCGAAATGTCAAAAATGCATTGAGCTGTTGTTGCATAGTATTCGTTTATTAGAACATTTGTAAAAATTTTAAATAAATTTTGTCGAATGGCGGTAATACAATGGTGATGTGAAAGTAGAAAAGCGTACTGAAAGCGTGATAAAATAGCCTAAAACTCGTACCGAAATATTTAGATTATGTTGCTGACATTCCGTAATTTTATTGCATCATGGTTAAATGAAAACAAATAAATAAAAATAAAATTGCGCGAGCACAGTAATAAATTTTTTTTGTTACCAAATATAAAATGTTTATATCGATTGTATTTTTTTTTACATTTTAGACATAAAATAATTGATATAAATTGAATTAATATCAAAGATTCATACTTTTACATCAAGTAAAATCAGAAACGAAATAAAATATCAATATCTGATGATTAAAAAAAAATTGGTAGTTTGGAAACTGATTTGGTAGGATTTTTTGTTCCTCAAATATTGTCGAGTGGTAACACTGGTTGGTATATTTAATACACCAGTGGTGAAATATGCATCAATAAGGTACCCCTACACGCTTAAAGTTTGTTTGGGTACTAATGATTCAACATCATGCCTTCACAAATGCAGCTATAAGTTGCATAGTATATATGAGTACGAACAACAGCGAGAATTTTTTCTACATAACATAGGCGAACGCTGATTTGATTTCTTCTTTTCGTACGCGAACGTTAACAAAACATGTTGAAATGTATACGTTCGCGTTTGCGTTCGAATAATGGACGTGTGGTAGGCGCTTAAACTTCTGTCAACTGTGTTCATTTAAAAAGAAACATTTTTTATACCAAATTCTCAAACTGAATTGTGTCTAGGGCAAAATAAATACACCGTTCTTGGCTTGGTAAATATTTTTGTACCAAACTCAAGAATCTGTGTAAGTTTTCAACCACGACCATATTTTCAAAGTATTATAAAAGTAAGGCTAATTTCACAACCTAGAGTAATAGCGTTACGCGATGCAATGGAAATCGCTCAATCCAAAGAAACTTCTTCGCCAGCATAATCGCTGGCGATTAAAACGTAGCTAGTGTTTAAATCGCAGCAAAATTATACACGACTAATTTTTTATAATAGGGGAGTTTACGATGAGTAGCATTTTAGATTTAAAGTTGCTACGTACCAATCTAGCACATATTTTGTTGTTGGGAAAGCAACAAAACGTGTGATACATTGCTACGTAGGGATTCCCCTAATATATTTTTTTTGTTTCCACAACCCTTTGACAATTTATACCGAAACTTAAGCATATTGTATTGTATATAATAGGAGTAGAAGAGATGTTTAATTTATTATATAAATATGTACATATGTATATTTTTTATTTATTTGGGCTTTAAGTATGAGAAAATGCTTTTTTTAACAAACTGCATAATTTTTATTTGAATGCACAGCGATAAACACCAAAGACTGTGTAAATGTTGGTTAGAAGCGATTTTTATGTATTCTCGCCACGCTAATACGTTAGGTTGTAAACTTAGCCTAATACTGAAACTCAGCTGGACGCCATATTAAAGCTGTATGACTATTATTTAACTAATTTAACAATTTCATTATGTACATCGGCTCAACTATGCCACTTTATGTGTATTTTCGAACCTTTTTTAAACAGCGCATCTCTTAAAAATTTAATAATGGCGAAAGATTCATTGCTTTCAAAATATAAGTTTTTCCAGATTTATTTCAAAATCTTCAAATCCTTATAAATTTTGAGGCGCTCGAGTTTTAGAGGGGGTAGTATCGAAATTCACTCGAAAGAATGTAACCCGTTTTTAAATTAGGAACTCACATTCATATATATTCGCGATTTTCTTGCCTGCATATTACGAAAAGGAATGCTGAGATTTATAAAAAGAATTCCAAGTCGCGCAGATTAAAAAGGAGCTTCGGTGTAAATTTTATGTCTGAGTTAATTTTAAATTTGATTAGTAGTAAATTTTATTCCTCGAATCCTTTTGTACTCTTCACACTCATGAAAATATATTTATGCTAGAATATGATGTAAATTCTTTACCATTATTGTGTATGATTTGAGCCAATACCAATACGTATTTTACACCAACGGAGTTTATATTATGTTCCAGAAACAAGAAAACTTGTATACCACTGGCATAATATATATGCCGAAAATCAGTAAAAAAAA
>NW_023463910.1:0-12393 GCF_013731165.1 Rhagoletis pomonella | reverse complement strand
AGGTATTGTTTAAAAATACTATCTCTGACGTCATTGATGTTACTTCAGGAGTCCCTCAGGGTAGCCACCTAGGCCCGATTCTGTTCTTGCTTTTTATAAACGATATTTCTACAGATATAAAATTCTCCAAAATTTTAATGTATGCAGATGATGTAAAACTTTATAAATCGTACGTTTCAATTGAAGAAAGGTCTTTGCTACAATCAGACTTAAACAGCATGGCTTACTGGTGTAAAGTAAATCTTATGCCTCTAAATCTTAAGAAATGTAAAGTAATGTGCTTCTCGCGAAGAGCTGTTCTGCCAGTTTCTTATATAATAGGTAACCATAACCTGGAACAGGTATACAATTTTGTGGACCTTGGTATCACAATGGATCCTAAGCTTAATTTTAATCTTCACATTAATGTGACAGTCAACAAGGCTAAAGGTGTACTTGCATTTGTGAAACGATGGTCAAAAGAATTTAGTGACCCTTATATCACTAAAACCCTGTTTACAACATTAGTTAGGCCGATTCTGGAATACGGCTCGGTGGTTTGGAATCCAAGGTATCAAATTTACTCAGACAAGATAGAATCAATTCAAAAACAATTCCTAATTTTTGCTTTAAGAAATTTCCGATGGGATTCTCAATATAGTCTTCCACCTTATACGAGTCGCTTAAAACTTATTAACCTTCCTACACTTGCCAGTCGCAGGGAAATGCTTGGTATAATTTTTATACCCGAGCGCACTTGTGCTCAAGGGTATTATAACTTTGTTCACATAACGGTTGTTTGTAACAGGCAAAACGAATCGAGATAGATATAGACAAATGTATACATAAATGATCAGAATGAAAAGAGAAATCGATTAAGCGGTGACTGTCTGTCCGTCCGTCCGTCTGTCCGTCCGTCTGTCCGTCCGCCTGTGCACACGATAACTCGAGTAAAAATTAAGATATCTTAACGAAACTTGGTACGTGTACTTCTTTCGGGCGTAGGACGGATGGAATTGAAAATGGGCGAAATAGGACAATAACCACGCCTACCTCCCATATAACGGTAATTTTCAGAAATACGAAAACTGCGATATTTTAGTAACTACTGAAGATAATTTACTCAAAATTGATATTTATGATAAATTTAGACGTAAAATAAGAATATTAACATTTTTTTGAAAATGGGCGTAGCCACGCCCACTTATGGTTACATGTGTATATCTTGGTAACCGCTGCATCAATTTATTCCAAACTTGGCACAGTTGTTGGCCCTGGTACAGCATACCAAATGGCCGAAAATTTTTAAAATCGGACAATAACCACGCCCACATCCCATATAACGGTAATTTCGAGAAATACGAAATCTTCGATAAATCAGTAAATATTAAAGCTAATTTATTCAAAATGATGGTTGCAACAATTCTTTGCCAAGAAATACGTTTATCATAAAATTTTGGAAAATGGGTGTGGCACCGCCCACTTATGATCACGTATATGTATCTCGCTAACCGTTCTAGCAATTTGTACCAAACTCGGTATGGTTATTGTGCTTGCCACATAAAAGTAAACCATTGAAAATTGTTGAAATCGGACTAAAATTACGGCCGCTTTTCATATAACGGTATATTTCAGAAATGCTTGAAATTTCAATATTTTGAAATTTAAGGACGCTAGTTTACTTAAAATTTATACACGCCGGCTTATCATGTAGCAGTAGCTTTCGGAAAGGTGGAAAACATATATTTAATACTTGCGCCGGGTATTTAATGTTCGGCTCCGCCCGAACTTAGACTTTCTTACTTGTTATGGTTAAATTACTGACAGGCTCAATTTCAAGTCCGTCTCTTCGGGCTGATGTAAGCTTTAATGTTCCCTCACGCATATCAAGACACTTTTGTCCCATATTTCTGAAAGCTTGTAAAACCAATTTTGAATTGCACGACCCACTCCGTTGCTTATGCCAGGATTTTAACTCTCATTCCAGCACGTTTGATATATCAGATCCGCTTTTCAGCATTAAGAAAGCGATACTCTCCTCTCTCAATAAGTGAATTATTGACATAAATACATAAAATCAGCTGATGAATTTAGTTCTGTAGTTGAACAGTTTTAGATCTCGACACTTAACAAACTCCTGCCTATCGTGACTCGGCACAAAAATTTAAAATATTGGTTCCGTACGTCATGCGGACTGCGCCCCTCGTGCGGATGGGCGGGAATGGAGGGTAAAAACCGTTGGGATATTATTATTATATTATTATGGAAGTTGGCTGATTTTGTTGCCTTAAAAAAGAAAAATAAAATTATGAATGATATTTCTTTCGCAAATTACTGCAAGTCCAAAGTTAAAGAAACTCCCTCTTCTTTGCCATTAATTAAATTTTAAGTCACACATGGATGTATTAAATGCGGATCTAATTTTTAGTATACACAAATGTTTTAATTTCAACGCGGTTGCCAAATGCTGTATTGAAACAAAAATTAATCGGATACCAAGACAAATATGTACATGAAAACAAAAAAGAGCAATACAAATGCAGGCAAGGAACGTGACGAACGAATAAAACTTTTGACGTTAGTTTTTAAACTCAATTAGCAAAAATGCAATCCATCATTGAAAATGTCAAAAACCGCTGCGGTTAAGCCAAAGCAGGCGAGTCAATGCGAGCGAATTTTTGCGGCAAGCGAAAGGAAACAAAAATATATTTACATATGTACACATAAAACAAATAGTAGCCAAAAGCCAGTAAGAGGAAAGAACTGTTTCAACATTGGAAAATGGAAAATAGCAAGAAGAAGAAACTCGATATACTCGCTCTGCTGCACCGCTTGTTTCCACCCTTTTGCAGTGAGCGAAGGCTGAGGCAAACATTTTTTTTTTTTAAATATATTAAATAAATATGATAATCAAAAGGCAAATGTGCCTGCGCTGAAGCTATAAAAAGCACTAAATTGTATGCGTTGTAACGACTTGGCCGTTATTTACTATGCGAAAGAAATGGATACTTTGCGCTCGCGCCTGCGAAAGGACAATGCATGGCAATTGACATTTTTCGTATGAAACTCAGCTCATCTTCTTCTGCTTCTTCTTTGATGCTCTTGTGCTTTTGTAAACCTTGCAACAAAAAAAAAGGTGTCACATAAAGATAAATTTTAGTTGTATGGCAGAAGAACTCTGCAAGTGGCTAACAGTTTTGGCAAAAGTAAAACATATGCATAAAATACATACATACATTTGTATATATACATTTGTACATATGTAAACTAAAGTGCGTAAATGCATCCTGATGTCCATCAGAATGAACGTTTACCTCCGCTTGGCCATAAAAATCGAATAGCATTTTATATAAAATATTTTTTAAAAGAATTTATTCAGAAATTTATGCGCTTCCGCTATAGAAGAGCAAAGCATTTGCGTAGATAACGGGCAACTAGCAAGTGCGGCTTGGTCAAAAAATTGCCGGCGTAAGGGGATAGTGATAGAAAATGCGGCTAGCAGGATGTGTGAGCCGAGCTGTGTGCCTTTTGTCTGTGCCGGTGAATTATTGCAAATTCTTGCAGCAGCAGCATAATGTCTCATAAACTTTTGCCAGCTAGCCATGCAACAAAGGAGCGCTACCTACACGCTCACAATCACACACGTCCCCATACATACATATGTGTTTACATATGCAGCACCTTTAACTTTTTACAACCCATCAGTTGAGCACCTGAATGGCCTCGAAGCCTTAAAATTATCGCTTTCAATCTTGAAAGTCAATAAAAAATGTGAGGAAGGATGCTCCAACACTGTATGCACATACATACATACATCCATACACACATGCTTAGTGCTATAATAGCTATAATCGTATGTTTCTGTTGGCGCTTTAGAAACGCTCATAGATTCTTAACGGATGTCATCGTATAGAAAATATGTTTAGGATTTTTGGGATTTTCATATCTAAATTACGCATATCCTGCATATAAAACGCACTTAAATGAGAGGCACGCACATTTTATGCCTCAATTTGCCAACCGAATTTTCGAGGACATGCTTAGAAAAAGGTTGTGAAAATTTCAGTAGAAAGATTGAAATCGAGTTCGCACATTCATACATACATATTTTGCGCAATGTCTTGACTTGACTTGAAGCAAGCGGCCGCCCGCCCTCCAAGATTCGGCTGTGCGATAGGTTTGGGACCCGCTACATAAAACAAACTTCCAATGAATACAAACCCGACGAAAAAGAAGGACGAAGCATTCAAAGGCTTCCTCTTCTGTGAGCACTTGGAGAGGGCTGGACTCGCTACGAAATTATAATCGTGGTTGTCGCATTCAATGCCAAGATGGGAAACGAAGGGATCTTTGGGCCGGATTTAGGCGGCTCCGAAAGAATGAGTGCAGCGACGAGGAATGTCGCGAACTACATAAATACATATGTGGGATAAGAAATATATAACAATAAGAAATATACCGAAATACACAAGTGCAATGAGGTTGAGATGCTAGTCGACAGGAAAACGTCCGAAAATTTTATCAGAAAGTTAGACGATCTATGAATGATTTCATGACCCGGGCTAATTTCTGTAAGAACAAACCTTCTAAATGATGTCCATATCCTGCAGAATGGTACTGAAAGCACGGTCATTTAAGCGGTGAGAATCTGAAAATAGCAAATTTTATCTTTTCCCCCTCCAGTAGCTCCTCTAAGAGGTCCTTGAAGAGGTTTGGTATGTGATTTAGCGCAGTGATTTCCCCTACATCTACCCTGCACGCTGGAAAATGAGTATTCGGAATGATATCTCGCGACCCTCCAGCCGAATCGGTCCATGAACCATGTGAACTTTTTATATATGTTGCCTGGGATTGCACTTTGGCAAGGATTTTATTTATTCTGGCAGATTTCTTGGTATACCCGTTGGATTCACAATATTTCATCGAGGACGCCTCCTTGGCTTTTCTTGGATTTCCTTGCTTGCTTCGTTTGATCTGTAAGGTTCTCAATCCATCAAGGTCTACGCTCTGGCGAGGGTCCCTAAAAGGAAGTAGGCGTATGCGCCGCAGTATTTAACTTAAAGAGACGGTGATCTGAGAGAGTCTCTTCATCGGATACTCTCAATTTATAGACCTTTAAGCTCCCCTAGGTAAGCAGAGTTAGGTCTGGGATCTCTTCCCAACCACAAACATTAGGGGTACTAGGAAAAATCAAGGTCCGAGTACTACCTCTCTTACAAATCCTAAACGTAGAGCTAATAATAAATTGAAATAGTGACCTACCTCTATCGTTGGTTTCCGAACTGCCCCACTATGTGTGCCTTGAATTTGCATCGCAGCCGAGTAAAACTAGACTAGCTCCTGCTAGCCTTTGTAGAGTTACGACTTCCTATGGTGGGTGCGGCCTGTTGTTCGCCATGTTATCGGACGTTATTATACAGCTGCGTTCATTCATTAACTCCAAGTTGACGATAGTAGTATCCGAAGAGTTGAAATTCGAACATAAGAGAGCTTTAATATGTGTTTTGAATAATATACACGCGCGGGGTTTACCTGTTATACCAGTGTAGAAGAGGTTATAGTGAACGTGGGTAAGTCTAAAGGACCCCAGTTTCCTTACCCAAGGTTCCTGAATTAATCAAATGTCGATGTCTTCCTCCCTTAGGAAGACACGGAGATTGTCCGAGAAGGCCTTAGGGCACTTAAGATTCGCTAGAACCACCTTCACTCTCTCAAAATTATCACTTGGCATCGTATCTGATAGCACCCTGTTGGCATCTCCGGGGACCTCTTCGTCCGCGGTAAGTTTAAGGTTCATTAGAGCGGAATATTTTTAGTTTTGCCATTCTTACCCCGAAGAGCAGCTTGCTGTCCATTTTTCGTAATGGCTCGATACATTCTTCATTAAGCCTCAAAAGTTATGAAGAGCCCCGTGCGCCCTCTAGAGGCTTCTCTGCACGAATAACCAGCCACTCATTGGTATCTGCGATTTTGCCATTGCAGGAAACGAATCAGCTCGTCACTGTCCTTAACCGTCTTCGGCAGCCAAAGCTGCCCCTGGGTTTCCTAGGTACCTCCTCGGCCGGGATTAGTTTGACCTAGAAACCATCCCAGGCGTTGCCGAGCTCGGTTAGGCAATTGTCCAGGAATTGTAGAAAAATTATTTGTACATATATTACACCGTGCGACAAAAACAAACAAAAAATCTAAAAGCACGTAAAACTGCGTTTTTAGTTTTCCACTCTAACGTCATGATTTTTTTTTAAAGGACTACGAAATTTTAAAGACATGATTGATTCAAAACATTATTTAAAAAATTCAGTGTTATGTAGAAAAACAATATGGATACCAAACGAGAGAGGAAATTTTGTAGAATTTAGAAACAATAAAATTTTGTTTTACAAGGACGAATAGGGTTTGTAAACGCGCTTTTAATAAATTTTATCCTTTTAAGTTAATAAAGTTTGCATGACGAAATTCGATGATGACGTCGTGTGTGTATTAACAATTATTTTTTCAAAAATAAATATAACAATTTTTCAAGGATATTTAAGGACAAAATTTTTAAAGGACATTTACCATGGCCATTCGTATTTATGCACCCAAAAATTTGCGTGAGGTTCTAATACGGTTCATATAAGCATTGTTTTATGAACATTAAAAATTTTAGTGAGAATATTTGCATTTTAATTAATACAAAACGCTCATATGCATATCCATTATTTACATAGTATAATATTTATTCTATATACAAGTAATTAAGCATAAACATATGTATATACCTGCACATCATGTGTGTATATTCTAATCTTCTTCCGTAATCTCATATCAAAAGAATGCAATTAAAATAACACGCATCCCGAAAACTCGATTTCAAAACTCGTAATACAAGCAGTAATTAAGTCCCTTGTGCCTAATTGACAACTACAGCTTTAAACTTTTTGTGTAAATGAAATGAAGAAAATTGTAATTTATAATGTCATGCATATTAGGGTTGTAAAGTTTTGTATGTATGTATATATATAACTGCTAAGCGTACGTGGATAATCAGGCATATGTTCAAGCGAGCGCGCTTATGAAAGGATATGCTTGGTAAAGGATAAACAAATGTATGTAATTAAGACAAAAGTTTGCTATGTAAATCTATCATATGCATATATGTACATACATATATATGTAGGTACTTAGTACTTGTGCGTAAGCTAGCATAATGCCTGTATGTATGTATATAAAACTACAGTTAACACAACAGTATATATTACAGCTTTTGATTTAGTTTCTGCCGCAAGATTGTACTACATATACACATATAAAACTATGCATATTATAATTAAGTGAAAATTTTTAAGAGCATTAAATTACGTGATGATTGCAAGCGAAAAAGGGTTACTGCAGAAAGCTTCAGTTGTAGGGCAGGACAAGGGAATACAGATTTACATGAGTGTGAAAAATATTTTACGTAGTTTTATTGCACTTTGTCTCTTTGTACATTTTTTCTCTTTGTAAATTTATTGAGATATGTCTTTTATTTTTAATTAACTTATTTCATAAATTCTTGTATTTATATAAATGCATGATCTTCTTCAATTTAGGTATGGTAATATCTTTAAAAAGAGTAACAGCTCTACTTCATATTAATCTCATATGAGATATATAGTAGTATTCAAGCGACCTCTTATTCATAGGATATGATCCAGTCATCTAGATTTTGTGAAGTATATATGTACATATAAAAGATTGTCGCTTACATAATATGTTAGTGTTTGGTCCAGCCTTCCGGAGGTTTGCCGGGGGCGACCGTTGTTAGAAAAAACCTTTTATTTTCTTTTTTTTGATGCTAGTCGGAAACTGGGCCCTGAGAAATAAAGTATGGTAAGTATGTAATGTTAATAGACAGAACAAAATTACTTATGAAAATAAAACAAATATAAATAGATATCTCTATGTTTTTCATTATTATAAACCAAATCATATTAAAATTCATACACTCAGAAAAATGCATTTCCTTAAAACAAGAAAACAGTATCCATATTTTAGAGTTACTGTTTCTTCCTTAATATTACGAAAAGTTTTCTCAATTTGACAAGCTTTTCCTTAATTCAGGTTCATGCTAAAAACAGGGCATCATTAATTTGAGGAAGTAAATTTACTCACTATAAGTAATAATTTACTCAACATGAGTAATAATTTGTTTAAATAATTTTGAATTTTGTCAGTGCTGTTAAGACAAAGTTAATTGCTTTCCTGGCAAATGTCGGCTGTGGCGTGGCGTAAAGATCACTGCTTCTGGTTCTGAGATCGCAGGTTCGAGTCCGGTTGGAGGTGGTTAGAGTAATTTAAGTCAATTATTTCAATTCAAATATAAATTACAAATTGTAAAATAAATTTCATAAATGGAAAACCCTAAATACTCAAATACCATAAAAAATAAATTAGATTATTTTTTTTTAGTACAATTTAAAAAATTAATGTTAAAAAATAAAATAAAAAATATAAAAAACAACATCGGCCATTGCCACTGTTTGAGCGCCACGAGCAAATTGACATACTTATTCCTTTCACGGGGGATGAAATGGCAAGTAAATTTTTCCTAAAAACTAAGGAATTGTGTTTTCCTTAAACTGGGTCAAATCGTTTACTCATATTAAGGCAGCCATGTCAAGGTAATATTTCCTTAGAATAATATACTTTTTTCCTAGCATCAAGGAATATTTTTTCTGAGTACACCTTTCTGTAACTTGAAGTCTTCATTAGCGATTTTTCATCAGCTGCGATAGATCTCCGGCGATGATGCAAGCGTTAATAGTAGGAGATATCACTTGCGAGCACTTAGGAAGGTTACAAGTGACTAGTTTCCCTCTAGTATCAGCCTAAAGTGTTTCCATAATACTGTATGCAAAAATAAAATACAAATTACACCAATAGTGCATCCATCAAACTGACCGTGACTGTCACCGTTTTGCATTTCATCAATACTTTCAACACACAATGGCAAATGCCATTTGCACAAACAAAGCCGAAATGCCACAAAACTGGCGCTAAAGTCATTTGCTAACAGCTCAATCACATCACAATTTGTTTGTTATTGCAACGGTTGCAGGATTAGGCAGATTAGCAGAGGCTGGAAGCTAAAGTGATGAGGGCACTTCATTTATTTCATTTGTTATTTTCGTATAAACGAAAATGTAAATGCAGCGCTCAGCTGGCAGTACAAAGGAAAAAAAGAATTACACAAAATGACAAAAGCATATTTGCAAATGCCCATTGCTTTTTAAAATAATTACGCTTGTGTCCTTTCGGCACATTGTCATAACGCACGCGTTTGTAATATTACATACATATGCATTTGGTTACTGGCAAACAAATATTTATAAATAGTTTCCCTAAATACTACATTTGATGCATTTGAATATTATGTTTTTTCACAGCCATTCACGCACATTTTATGTCATTTTGCTACTTTGCATTATATTTGTGGAAATTTTTGGTTCCAAATTTCCTCCTCTCTGTTTTGCTTATTCGTTTTATTGTTTGTTGTGTAATTAGTCGGCTGATCAATCATAATTCATCATTTTCTCGGCTTTAAAGTGTCTTGTGGCTCTTTTTTTTTAAATGTCTCGACAAATGCAAATGTTTCAGAAAGCACCCAAAGGCGAAAAAGAAATTTTAGAAGGGAGATTGGTAATATCAAATTGTTTTCAAATTGACTTTGCATACATTAGGGCGCTAAATGCTCTTCAAACATATGTACACAGGTATGTAAATATATGTATGTAGTTTATGTGGCCCTAGTGATTAAATGTTGAAAAGGAAATTTGCCGTTTTCGAGGAAACACATATACCAAAACCATTAGATTAGATTAAGTAGTGTTTTGGTGTAGCAGAACAAAACACACTGAGATCTAGAAGATTATTTGTTCCCTATGTTTAATTCCCTAACTCTAAAGGCTCAACAGTCAGCTTTCCTAACACAAAGTAAAAGCGTCCGATTCCATATATCTACTGACAAGGATCGGAGCCCGCATAATTTTTGAAAAAAAAAAAAATTTGTATGGACATAATATAGAAAAATGCGAAAATGGGTGTGATCGATTTATTTTAAAGCATACCTCCCCTACAAAGCTAAACTCGATAATGCCATTAAAAGCGTATCAACGAATATCTGACTCCGAAATTTTTTCCATATGCGTACAATAATTTTGGTGTAGTGGGTTTATTTTAACGCATACCTCCCACACAACCTAAATTATTTTTGGAATATGTTTTACACCGACTTTCCTTCCCAAGCATGAAACAGGACTTAAGAAGTCACCCCTAAGGCATAGTAGACCACAACAGCGGGTGCTGGATATTCCCGAAAGCTTACTAGGAGTGAGAAAAATTACATGCGGCGTGTTTAAACCTCGATTAGAGACTTCGAAGATTCCACTAAATTACCCTCCTTCCAGTTGTTACACCAGCGACTTGAGGTGATGTTCAGCCCTATGGCATGCGTACACCATTAAAAATGGCCTTCGTTTGCTTAAATTTAAGAGCCGCTTAAACCGCCTCCAGTCTGGTCAAGGCCAGAAAAACCTGAAATTGGAAGCTCTCCGTCCAGTTCACGGCGATATCTCTGGGTTCTGGAACCCATACATTCTGAAGCATAATGCGATCGATTTGGCAGACCGTAATTCCCGAACATTTTCGAGCGCTTCAGCAAAAAACCAAGGGGCTTAGTTGCGTCTGGCTAAATCCTATACTCACCTGTTTCGATGGCAAAATTTTCGCATATGTATTTTCAAGATCCACCAGCTGGATCTGAGTTGAGTCAGTGTAGTTATAGCCTCACGCGGGAGCTCAATTACGATCATATCGATACGTGGGGGCCAGCCACAGAGGGCTATGCGTTCACGATGAAGGTTGTTGCTGTCTTCCAAGTATGCCTCGCAGCTTTTCGGGGTTCGAAGTTGCTGGCCATTTCAAACCCTAAGCATCAAAACCCTTGCGTCTTTTATGGCAGCTACTTCCGCTTGGTAAATTCTGCAGAGTTTTGGGGAGGGGGTGGTTTATAAATGGCTGATGTAAGGTTCATAAAAAAAACTATTTGTAAATAAGTTTAATGAGTTCTGGATTCTTAGTTATGCTACGTCCCGACTAGTTCTCTTTTGAAATGAAATGGGATCCTCTAGGGCCCAATATGTAATAGTCGATTTCAGGCTGAATGAAAACTCCCGTATTAAAAGAACCTGCTTCTAGCTACCTGCTTGATTAGGTCTAAATCATTGAATCATTTCTCAGTGACGAATATTATATACAGTAATATTTAAGTTTTATCTTCTTATTAAATTAAGTTAATTAAGTAAATACCTATCGCTGGATTATCAATATAAATAACACATTTCTGACATTTGTTTTTTTTAACTTTGCCACATCAAAACGCAATTTTTGATTGTGTTCCGATCAAACATTGACCCTAATTTAAAGTTTGCTGAAAGAGCATTCGTTGTATCCCGTCTGTGGCACTCCGTCGATCCATTCGCTCATTTCTCAACAATGCATTGCATTTGTCTACTTACTAACACCTAACCATTGTACATAAACACTCGTACATACAAATAAACATCTGTATGTACCTATGTTCGAACATATCAGATTGCCAAATCGATTCGTCTGATGGTGCATGTTCGTCAACGTCTTAAAATTTTTATTTTCATTTATTCTCAATGTGTAGAAACTTTTGCGTTCGAAAATTCTTGTCACGTACGCAAAATTTTAATTGAACCATTTTGTTGACTAGCAGTTAAAGCTGTTGGCTATCGAATAAGTAGAAGGACTAACTCAAAGGACGTGTTCTGGTATACTCTAAAGTGGGCGTAACCCATGACGAAATACATTTTAATGTTATTAATTTGAGGAATGGTTATCAGATGGAACTATCAAAACATTGGTTTAAATATTACATTTAGCGATTGCACGCAAAACATTTATTGCACCTTTTTATTTTGCTCTTTATTTTACTTTTTATTTTATTCTGTTTTCTTTCGCTTTATTTTGTTTTATTCCATTGCATCTAATTTAATTTAATTTCACTTCGTTTCTTTTCATTTCATCTCATTTCAATTACTTTCATTTATTAAATTGATTTTTAATTTAATTTCATTTTAGTTTATTCTATTGGCTTTTATATTTCATTTCATTCACTTAATTTAATTTAATTTAATTTGATTTAATAACATTTTTTTTTGCTTTATTTAGTTTAATTTTATTTTTATTTTATTTTATTTTATTTTATTTTATTTTATTTTATTTTATTTTATTTTATTTTATTTTATTTTATTTTATTTTATTTTATTTTATTTTATTTTATTTTATTTTATTTTATTTTATTTTATTTTATTTTATTTTATTTTATTTTATTTTATTTTATTTTATTTTATTTTATTTTATTTTATT
>NW_023463909.1:0-12395 GCF_013731165.1 Rhagoletis pomonella | reverse complement strand
ACAATAAATTTTTCATTTAAAATGGCCTCGAGCTCATTATAAAATTGATTTTCACATAATTTTATATCAAAGAATTTGCTTGGCACCCGATGAAAGCTTTCGTCAAATTGGCTTGGCACTCAATGTGTTAATACTATACTTCGCTTAGCTGGGATACGCATACATTTCAATGTTTATAATTAAAATCTCATTTTAGTTGTTGGCGTTTTCAACATGTCAGGAGTATGGTGTATCATTAAACGATCCCCGTCCTTAAACTTAATTTCTTTTTGTCTGAGATATCATTTTTAGGGGTTTACCGTTAAGCCCAGTTCCTTCAGACTTTAGAATCTGTAGGGGCCATACATACATATCCTGAAGGAATTTACTTCCAACTCTGCTTGAGTGACCCGTTTCAGCAGAAGCTTTGTCGCTATAATAACTGTTTATATTTATGTAGTTGCAGACATATTGAATAAATACTACGTTTGGCTATGGTACCACTATGAGCTCTAAAGGCATTAAAAATATGCGACTCATATGAATTAATTTTGCTTGCGTGCACAATTGCAAATAGTTGCTTAGCTACAGCTACCACCTGCTGCCTTTGTTAAAAATTTCTGGTTTCTACCTCCACTGTACTGACATCAAAATCAGTGACAGAGCTCATTAGTCATTGGGAAATAAGTAGCTTCGCAATGATGGTTTAGCAATTGTTGTTACGCGATAACGACACATATTTTGACTGTCAAGTTAAGAAAAAAAAAGGCTCACATGGAAAGCTCAAAACCAAAAGGGGAAAAAATCAGTCAACGTCAAAAATAAATATGCAGTATAGTTTTGCCAACAATCGAAGTCTGAGAAGCAGTCTCAGTTTAAGCAGCGCAGTGTCTCCCGCCATTAGATCACAGCGTGACGCATGTGGCGGCTAATGGCTTCTCGCATTCTTCTTTGCATTTAACCGTATCTACGCGTGCCGCGTATTCCTTGCTATTTTCGGCGAAGCATGGCAACCCTGTTAGGCTCTTCCGCATTGTTTCGCTGTCATTTGACGTTGATCTTATCATTTATTTGCCACCCACTCCCGTTCACCGTGAAATCTTTTTTGCGCTATTCATGCTCTTCGGAGAATTCCATTGGTAATTGTTTGGCTGTCAACTTGCAGCCAGCCAGCCAGGCACCTAGGCAGTCAGCCAGTCGTCACCTGAGCGCGCTGTTTCATTATTCTGTTGGCACAGCAATGCCAAGCATCTTTCCGTTCCACCTGTCCTTTGTCACATTACTTGTCATAATGGATTGTGCTTTTGTTGTGGCGCGCTCTACTGAGGCGACAGTCATGGTTCCACTGGGCGTATGAGTAATGTGCAGATTTTCAGTTGTGAGACACATTAATGTGCACGTACATATATGTGTATGCTTGTATGTATGTGTGTATATGTGTATGGACATATTTCAATTTATGATGTGTTGCTGTGCTTTATGCTTTATGATTTCGTTTGCTTTCGAAATTTGAACTTAGCAAGGCGTCTGATATTTTGCGATTTAAGCTTTACTTGTTCTTTGCTGGTTTTGGGCAAATTATTTAATTAGCGGATTCATAAGATGTCTTTGTAGTCCTATTGTCATAAGTTCATACATTTTAAAATGTTTGGAACTATTTTGTCGTTTGAGTTGATGTTGTGCTTTAATGCATGGATTCCTATCGGCCGATGACCTGTAAAACTCGCTCCAGTATCGATCTATTGGGGTTTTGGTAAACCTGCTGTGATCTAACCGTAGCTATAATGATTCAGCGACCTTTAATTCCAAGGTTTTCGTATAGCGTTTGTTGAGCCGGCTTGGTGGCCCCACATCTTTTTAGCCACAGACCAAATATGGCCAATGGAGCATCTACATTTTCTTTAGTTGGTGACAATTCCCCAAGAGTGCACTGTCTTGTCAGTACATCCGATGTGCAGTTTCCCGTTGCTTCCTTTCTTGCGGCTACCTCAGCTTGAAAAACACTGCAGTGACCCGGGAGCCGTAATTTGATCCATTATTGAGAAAACTCACTGATTGGGAGTACTGATTCCATAGCTAGCACTTCGTACGTTCACTTCAAATAATAGGAGTTTTGAGAGATCTAGTTGATAAGCGATGATCAGTCAAGGCCGGAATGAAGTCAAAACTTTTCAGATTTTTGAAAAGCCCGTAGTTAGAAATGAACTTATAGATACCTCGTACTATAACCGGGGCGCGGGCAATGATAGATTTGCCTACAATATCGACAAGCACAGTGTTTAGCAATGCGCTAGGCTAGAACTGATCGAAGTATTCCATCGATTATAAATAGGGTAGGTTTACCTAGCTGCTTGCCATCCTCTGTACACCTACTGCATGGGGGGCCTTATCTACTGCCTTCCGCAACACGAGCTCATCATAGAATGAAATGGGTTTAATGGATGTTAGAGAGCTAGATAGATACATACATATAACTGATGTGCACTACAACGCTCAGAACTCATCATAAGCCGCGTAGCAATCTAGCAGGAGGTGGCTTCATATTGTAGTAGCGACAGGGATAATCAGAGCTGATTCCCATTTGATCTCGAAACCTTCAATGACTCGTCAGTATAAATGTGTCATTGCGAGCTCCTTAAATCTCTTGGCGTTGGTACTATTTGTATGATTGATGAACTGCTGTTGTCCGGATGTATTCCCTCAGGCTTATCGGGCCTTTACTCTTCCCTGATAGTCGTACTATATGGACTTACAGCAAGGAAGGTTATAGGCTATATTGTCCCTTGTTTGTTGGTCTGCCTCCACGTTATCATGGCTGCCTTTAGGCCTGGGACAAATAAAAGCTACTGGGTTCTGATACCTTAGTTTGTTCAATTTTTCTACAAATGCCCGTACAACGCGTGATTTGATTTCATATGGGAATGGAATATGGAATATGGGTTTTAATGGAGTCACTATAAATGATAATGTGCTGACCTCTCAAATTTCTCTGCAGATTTATGTCTGCACAAACACTGATTGTATAAACATTCTTTTGAAAGATGATGGCCCTTAGGAATAAACATCAGCGACCACCATTCCTGCTCCTATATATTCAAAAATTTTCGAACTATATGCGAGCCACCTCTGGGTTTGTGGGCGAAATCTTGTTTCTAAAATTGTTTGCTTTCAGGCCCCCTGGCTATTTAAGACCACTCTGTTAGCGTCAAAATTAAATAAATTATTACATAGCTCAGTGGTTAACGCTTCTGACTTTGAAAATCAATTACGCAGGTTCGATCCCTGCTGAAGTCTAGAAAAGAGAAGTCTGATGAGGGGATGTGGTGATCTCCGAAATAGCTGCTATAACTTCTACCGCTTAGACTTTGTTGCTTTTTCAATTTTTCCTAATAAACAATCGTGCTCAATAAAAATATTAAAAATAAAATGTTAATAAGCCACAATAACACTGATAAATTATTTTTGAATACTTAAGAGACCTGGATACAGCGAATAAGAGGAAAGGGATAGAAGCTTCCTTTCGGGTATAGTTGAGTTCTGATAAAAAAAACCAAACATCATTTTGATCTCCCTTTAAACTCGGAAAAAGTTTACCAAAAGTATAAAAACTAGATAGGTAGATATTTGTATGAGATGTGCCTTGCGGCCTGAGGGCATATCGTGTCCTCCTCTATTCACAATACGTATATTAAACATAAGGAATGTGTTTGGAATGTTCGTCGCCGGTTAGTTTTTAGGCAACACCGCTAAATGGATGCCTCTTAGGGTGTCCGAATAGGTTGGAAGTTGACTAACCCCATCCTGCAGATCTATTTATTTAGGATGTATTGAAAGTGGTAGATCCACGCGATGCTTTTGGTGGTGGGTTGTCTCAGGTGTATTGTTGTTCCTCGCTTCTCTACAATTCGGCCAGCAAGGATAAGTTAGGCGACCGATGATGCTAGCTCTTACGCTTAGCAGCGTGTGCGGATCATGCTGCGTTGTATCTCCGACCTCTGCTGATATGAAAACATCTTTTTTTGCTCTTCGGCAGATGCATTTATTGCATGTCTGCGTGCGGTAAGCCCACCTTGACTCCTCGATTCGGCCCGGTATCGAGAAGGCGCCCTTCAACAAAACGCTGTTTAGCAAACTGTGTAATAGGCACGGTGTCGCATAACACCCTGGACTAGGAGGCGACAGTGTTTGGTCAGCGTTCTCAAGCAGCACAGATACCTAGGCTGAAGTATAGTAACAGGCACTTTGACGCTGTGCTGGGGCTTAGGCGAATCTCCATTCCAATATTTTTCAAACATTGTATGATACGCTATCCCTACTCTTTGAAGTATCTCTATTCATCTGAAAATATGTATAATGGAAAACCGTTTTTTCAAGAACGAGTGATTCTATTCGATCAATAGTACAAAAGCTTTTGTAAGTGACCTAAAGGACAATGTCCGGTCAGTACACCTGTAAGAAGCTCCATTGATCGGTAGCGGTCGACAACCGGCCAGAAGGACCTTGCAACTTTGCATGTCGGGGTTTTCGCCCAGGAGTCGCTGAGCCAACTGTGAACCCATCTGTTCAAGAGCCAGACACAGGTTACCAACGGAACTTCTACGCTCTCCCTGCCTGAGATGATGGCCTCGAGGGTGCCCTGCCTAGCCAATTAATTAGTCCCGTAATTTGCAGTTATGCCATTGTGTTCCGAAAGCCAAATCAGCTTGATTTGGAAGTATTTCGAGGCACTTGAGAGAGAGGGTAGGCATTCCCCGACCAGTTTCGATCATACTGTTAGTTATCTCAGCGCTCTGATTGCTGCTATCAGTGTAGATACTTACCCTCTTAGCTGGCAAGAAGTTAGTGCAGCCACTTCTGCTTGAAGGACGCTACAGAGATCTGGTTGTGTGAACATAAAATCTCTTGAGAGTTCCTGACAGTAGACACCTCCTCCAACTCTCTCATTTAGCTTCAATCTGTCCGAGAAGATGTTTATTGGATCTTTATTCCGCTGTCATTTTCCCATTCGCTCCTTGGAGGAATGTGCGTTTAGAAGGATCCTTTTTGGGCCAGCCTCGGAACACTCCCATCCAATTCTTCCGGTAGCAAGTCGAAGCTTTTGCTAATCGTCGAGTGCCCGTACGCTGAGTTGAAAGAGAACCCAGAGATTTTGAGCTTAATGGCTGAGCGAACCGCCGCTACTTTGCCCGCGATGATAACAAGTGCAACGCTGACATCGTACATAAGTAGAAATGGGCTTTCTCTATTCGCCGGAGTACCAAATGCCTCGGCGTGTGCCGTCGGTTTAGGAAAATTTCAGCTTCCAACCTATTTCAGCTTTTTCAATCAAATCAAATCGCAGTTTTCGATCGCAAAATTTTGTAATCTAAGCCAAGTCTATCCAAGTAAACAGATATTCGGCAAAAATCAATTAGGCAGCGATTACAGCAAAGTTTCAGCGGCAAATTTCATTAAGCGCACATACATACTTATTAAATGTGTGCGAGATCCATAGGAATGACAAAGGGTAATGTATGCAGTCGCGTGGTACGCGTTTATACAAAAGTGTGTTTGTGTGTGCTAAATTCAGGTTTAAAATTGAAATTTCTCCGCATGCGTGTGTATAATGCGCTTGCGTTTGTTAAGTGTTTTGTCGAACCCGAAAACCCATGTGAAACAATTAACGCTAATTGGGTAACTGGGCGAAAACGCAGCTAGTGAAGTGACACGAATGATGAGCTATAAATAGCCGATAGTGTTGTGCAGTAGATTTCGTGGGCGGTAATATAATTTGAAAGTTGAAATAACACATATTTACCGGAAGGTATAATTACATGTCCTTCCACGCACGCGCACAAAATTTCTGTTGATTTTTAGCAAAGTGAAATGCAAAAAGGCCGCCATGCAAAAATTTTTGGATGCCCGCTAGTAATATTGAATATTTTCATAACTCTCTATACTACTGCGTGTATGTAAATAAGCGCGCGTGTATGTTTGTGTCTGTATGCAAAACTAACCATTTGCGTATCCAGTGAAGTAAAGCCATCAGCGTAGCAATTGCTATGCGGCAGCACGCACACAAACGACATGCGATACCCACTGTGCTGCGGGTATGTGGCTGTGCTGCCTGTGTGGCTTTGCTGTGGTTAACGAGGTTTGTTGGTTGGCGCTAGCTTTAGTAGCTGCAATGTTTTTTTTTATTGTGTGCTGTATGCAGTGGCCATGCTGTGGGTAGCGACAATTTTCATGCGTCAATGCGGCACAAATATGCGTCGCAGGATGAGAACGCTTTTGAGCAAACTAGTGCTTTACATAGTAAGAAATTTTAAAAGCAACCTACTATATATTTTGTGACTGATTTCGAACTAGTGCGAAAGGATTACAAACTGACTAGTTTTTGACCTCTGCACGAGAGAAGGTCGATCTGCCTTTTAATGACTTCTGCAGGAGCTGCAAAAAGTTTTTAATTTCATGAATGGGTCATAGATATTGCATATAATAGTTCTCTCGAAAATCGCCAAAGTCTTCTCATATGTGTTCATCATCGATCACGTTTCTGCGTCATATAAAAGGACGGGCATGATGAGGGAGTTGTTAGTAGAGGCTAATTTTTGTTTGTCGTGAAACATTTCTGGTTTTCAATTGTTTAACCCGAATAACCCTGAAGTGTGTTTGTGAATATATTCAGCTGATATTTTCAGGAACGGTTATTGGCACCATAAATAAGAAATAAACGAAAAGTGACGCCGGTAGGTGTCGTGAATAGTGGGATATGTCCTGTTGCCATATGGCAACGCCAAGGATGACAGGGTATAGGTTTTTGGGGATAAAATATATTTAAAATTCATCATTCTTTTACATTTTTTACCAGAAAAAAAGATTAATGTTTCCTTGATTTTTTGTACTGATTGAAATGATTATGTGTAGGTCCGATGCTAGCGTTAGCATAGGTCGCCAAGTTATGCTGTTTATCAGACCTGCACTAGCTATTGTTAGGTCTGGCGAGTTCAACTACCCAGAAACCTGGTAGATGCGAAGTTGTTCATGGTCAAGAATGACGAATCGTCAGTCTTCTCAGCCAATATGCTTTCCCCACGATTATTTGCCAAGCTTGAGTGCCAAAGATCGTGGTGCGCGTTAGAGTCACATACCATCATATGGTTTTCACCCTGAAAAGCGCACTTATGTCAGGATAGTATCCTGTCATGAAGCAGGTGGCGGTCGATATATAAATGTTAAATATTTCGAGCTCAACATAGCCGACATTCTAGAATCGGGCTGCTGGGTCTATACCTTCTTCGATGTCACGATATTGCACAGTGTCATATAGGATGAACGCTGGATATCCCCCATAGTCTCCTTCGCGATCTCTATAAGTAACTGTACTACAAGTAACTGTACAACTTCGTTCATTGGAGCGCATATTTCAGTATGCCATGTCGGGCCATAGATTCGGTTATCTCTTTGATCTTGCTTAGGAGTCCATTACAGACTGAAGCCACGTTCCGGTATTTGTCATTTTGACACACGTGTGACTGTGTGATTAGCAAATGGCTGCTGGTTAACCCTCACACGGAAATTGTGGCCCACTCCCTGTGTGACGTAAGGCCTGAGTAGTTTCATAGACGACTTCACCCGTTACAGGGGTTGCACCTAACCGACGTGGAATTCGAATGAAGTCGTCTCTGGTAAACTCAGAAGAAATAAATTTCCCCCGGCCGGAGAAGATGTATGTAGAAGCAACCCGGCTGCAAGGTGTTGTACAATCGATGAAAAATCAGGTTAGGTCGCCGAAACTACACTATGGTCGGGGAAACCTGACTCACTCCGATACGAAGAACTGGTTTTCGTGGGTAACCTTCATCCCTTGCATCACCTTCACCACTGCTCATCCGTTCATCTAGTGGTTCGATCAATACCCTAAGTTCATTTTGTTCCTTAGAGCAAAGCTCTTCTAGTTTGTCTAAGATATTTTTCAGCGATAGATTACTATAAAAATTAGTACAAATCTATATAAAATACCAAAAATAGGTCAAATTGAAAACCATTTTAGTACGTTAAAAAGATATTTGTTTTTTGTTGTTTTTTTAAAAGGATATTAAAAATAATTTAATTTAAATCCCGTTTTATTCAGAAAGGAACCTAAAAATTTTCAAAAATAGAAAAAAGCCCCAAAAAAGCCGGGAAAATTTCGAAACAGTTTGAGAAAAAATTGGAAAAAATATTTGAATACAACTGTGTAAAGATTTCGGAAAACGTCAGGAAGTTCTGAAAAATTCCAAACAATGCCCAAAATCCTCAAATTTCGAAATCGATCCCAAAATACGCAAAAAGGCCCATGCAATTCAGAACAGATTCTTCACAAATATCTTGAAAACCGCAATTAGTACCGAAAAGTATAAAACGGTAGGGATCGTTTTAAGAAAAATTTGAAAAAGTTGTAGTGAAAATCCTGAATAAATGCCTTAATTCCTATGACTGCCAATAGATTAAAATCTTAATCGAAAGATATTCGAAAATCCTGCAAAGTTCAAATAAATGCCGAAAACCTTTAATTTTCGAAATGAAATTTCAGGTTTATTCCATGATTTTTTCCCCAATTGATCTTCAAATGACCTAGAAGCTGACGTGATGGAGGCTAACAGACCTCGGATTCGTATTCAGGGCGTCGAATAACATAGGGATATAGAGGTTTGGTTTAATATGCCGATGCTTTTTTTATGTATGTAAACCTATGTTATTATTTTCATTAGGTACTTGCATTAAAATTTGAAAATTGCAATCGTAAACAAAAACCATTCTGAGCATCACTACACTTGAGCCAGCTTTATCCTAGTTGTGAACTAGTTCAGTTTGCGCTCGCATTTTAAGTTGTGCGCCACTTTAACTATTGGCTACCCTCGCCGATAATTATCCAGTGTTAAGGTGACCGCAAGTAGCGCAGCAAGAGGAGCCAGTCGCTTCATTGCGAATGTAACGATTGTATGCTTGTTAAGGCTGCAATGGAGTGCGTGTGTTTGTTTTTTACCCCTTGCAAATATCCTGTTTATTATAACCTCTCTGTTTGAACTTTGCTGCCGCTGTGCGACTTCTGTTGCGATTGACTTTTCAATTAAATTGTGTAGCGTGGTTTGTTTTTGCTATAGGATCTATTACATTTTAAAATTTTTTGTTTTGTGATTTTTCGCTTGTTGGACCATTTTTGCTTTGCACTCGCATACATGCTAATAATTTCAGCTGCATATTAACGCGCTAAATTAATTGTTATGCCATCTACAGACATTTAAATTTGTCTACCAGCATAATTTTTATTTTATTTATTGTATATAAGTATGTAAGTCTATAAATAAATAAAATACATGCAATTAGTCGATAGCCTTTGTTTTGAGTTGTCAAATTGGCAATTAACACCAACAAAATGCTTTGCATATTTTATTATCTTATTTGCTTTATTATTAACTTTTTTACACGCCTGTAATCGTATAATTGGCTTTTATGAAATTAAGTTGCGCGGATTTTTTTCATAAGTCTATTCTTTCAACTAAATAAATGCCTTTTTGATTATGTTATTATACGCTTAACCACAATCCCACAATGAAATTGATATGCACATGCCAGAGGAGATAAATTAAGTATGAAAAATTAAACCGCACACAGACACATGTATGCGGTTATATAAATTGAAATGATAGTTAAATTTTTGCAAAGCATTTGCCACATAATTGTTTGGCAATTGTTATTATTTAACAAACATACAGTGGAGAGAAGTAGTTTTTTTTTTGTTAAATATTTGCAAGGTTTTTAAAGCTAAAATTTTTTGTTATTTTTTTTCGTAAAAATATGGTTCATGCTTTACCCACAATAGAATAAATAAAACTTTCAAACTTTACACAGAGCTTAGAAAATTTTAACAAATTTTCATTAAAATTTTGATTTTTTAGAATTTTTTGAGTATGTAGTTTTGTAAATTTTATAATTTTAGTGTAAGTTTTAAGCGGCTAATTTTTGAGATCTTTTTTTTGGTGACGGCTTTTTGCACTTTTTCTAAACAAGCATGAATTTCTTATGGAACAATACTGTTTGCAAAGAAAATTAAAGAAAAAACAACACCATTGCACTTGTTATATGAAAAAAAAAAAAACCGCAAAACCCATCAGTAAAAAAAAATTAAAATTTTTAGTCAACGTGATTTCGCAGAAAAATTTGCACTATTTTAAAATAAAATATTAAATTTAAAAAAATTGCATACTTAAAAAAATTCTAAAATATCACATAGAAAAGCTCAAAATTTTAATGAAAACTTGTTAAATTTTTCCAAGCTCAGTTTAGTCTGAAAGTTTGATTTATATGGGTTTGGTTAAGAAATGAGCAACACTTTTATGAAACAAATAACAAAAAAATGTAGCTTTAAAAACCTTGCAAATAGTTAGCAAAAATCACCATGTACTCATCACTGCTCCCCACTGTATATGTAAGTGTGTAAGTGCCTACATGAACTAATTAATTTTTAATTAGCGTTTTTATAATTTTGCTTGCATTCACTCATCATTAAATCGCATTGTGACGAATTTTCAATGAAATTTGTGTGATTGTTGCTTCGATTATTAATTGAAAACTTTTAAAAACTCCGGTTTAGAGAGGCATTCGCGTTATACAGTGTTTCGGCTATAGGGAGGTTGTTGGAATAAATAAGAAACGTGAACCGATTGGCATGTGCTTTAATTTTTCTTAGAAATACCCATCTATGTACTGTAATGTCTAAAACTCGAAAGAAATGGACCCAACAATTTAAGGTGACGGAATTTTTGTAACTTCTTTTTTTGCGACTTACCATTTTCTGATATGAAAAGGTTATACCTAACAAGTATAACTTCGGCGAAACCGAACTTTCAGTTAATTGCATGATAAGCAAGGGTGTTTTTTTGCGATTTAAAACATTTTCGATAACACCGTGCGATAGTTAATTTTACGCACACAAAAATCAATATCAATTAGGGGATTCACAAGACGTGTTAGGCGTGGTAAAACCTTAAGCTTAAAATTTTATTATAAATAATGGTTGTAAAATAATGGTTAAAATGGTTATAGGGGGAGATAATTATATATTTTTATCAGCTTAAAAATATTTCGGTGTAGCTAGAAATTTTCTAAAGCCAGTTTTATCGACGGTTAACAAGTTTTGTGAATTCTCCTATATAAAAAATAATTTTTTCTTTCTAACAACAGGATTTTTAAAGGATTTTTAAGTTTCAAAGGTATTATTAATTCAAAAAAATATTTTAAAAATTCAGTGCAAAGTAAAATAACAATATGGGTTTTTAATAAAAGAGATAATTCTGTAAAATTAAAAAATAAAATTTTTTGGATTATTTAAGTGTCATTATAAAATTTAATCTTTGAATATCCTTGATAATTTGCAGTAGTTATTTTCGAAAAAATTATATTCTATACACATGACCACATCCTTGAATTTCCTCCTCAGAACTTTATTAGCTTAAAAAAAAAATTAAGTAAAAAGTAATTTTTAAAACTTATTCGTCCCCTCTCGTACCTATATTGATAATCTACATTGCACTGAAATTTTTTAATATATATATTTTTTTAATTAACCTGTCATTGAAATTTTAACGTCCTTTGAAAAAAAAAAATCCAGAAGCCAATGAGAAAAACTAAAAATACAGTTTAACTATTTTTGACGCATATTTTGGTCAGTACAGTGATTCTTACGTATGTTTTGATATCTCTTGATTTTTGTCGCACAGAGTTATATGCTATGCCAGCTTTACTGGAGTAACCAAACCAAGTTTAGTGGACAGCGATAAAACGGTTAACGATATACACTTATGAGATCGTAAGTGGGTGATGCCATTTTCCTAAAATTTATAATATTTTTTCTTGTTAAGAGCTTGTCGTAAGTTGGAGTATATTGTGGTCTTTAGCTATAGAAATATGCGAGTTTTCGAATTTCTGAAATTTACTGCTACGTGTATGGGAAGTGGGCGTAACTTTAATGTGAAAGCAAAGCCCTTAGTTTGACATTTTTGAAAATCGAACAGATAATTATTAGGAGAAGATGAAAAAGTTTTCAGTCTAACGATTTTCGTCTTAGGAGACGAAAACAACTTTTCCATTGTTCAGTAATAATTATGCAAATTACTACTAGAAGGGTCATGACTCTAACCCTTGTTGAATCCATGTCTAATATCTAGTACTTGCATAGTAAATCTACACACTGTTTTCCAACTTGTAGGCTGTTTCCCATCCTGCAGGCTGGGTTCGGATTCTTAGCTTTACCACCAAATCATGTGCCATTGAAAATATTGTATTGGGACACTGATTCAATAGAATTTTGTAGTAACTACCATAAACCTGCCATATAATACCGCCTAGAAGTTTTTATAACGGACTTGATTAACTAAATAGCTTTCAAATCAGCC
>NW_023463908.1:0-12405 GCF_013731165.1 Rhagoletis pomonella | reverse complement strand
ATAGTTAATATTAATTTGAATTTATTGCCATTAGAACTTCTCGCAGTTTTTTCATTTCTGCCACCTTTTCTTTCTCCACTTTGATTCGCTCTTCTTCCATTTCCAAAAATTTATGCATCCATTTTTCGTCAGATTGGCGTTCATCTCGAAGCAGTTGCAAAAGTTCACACCTTGGCCGCTTCGGGGGAGGCTGAGGCGAATCTTGCTCGTCGTTCTCGACAGTCAAATCCCTCTCCAGCGACTCATTAAGACTAGATTCTAATCGTTCCCACGACAGTCGGGTCTACGTAATCGGAACGACCCAGATTTATATTTGGCCAAGGACTGTCACTCCAGCAACACTCCCCAAAAACTCTTTGGGGAGCTTGTATGCTGCTACAACAACAACAACTAGATTCTAATAAATTGGGAGGGACCACTATGTCCCTATGTTTGCCATAAACCGCGTCGAATTCTTCAAAATATTCCCAGGTGGTAGCTGCTTCACCGGACGTGTTAATTCTTTTCTTAATTCTACGATATGTTACCATCATATTAAGATACTTCCGGGTTATGTCATCCCGGCTGAAGGGGAAGTCGGTATCAACCTCTTTAAAATCGCGCAGCACCTTCTCCCACAATACTGATTTTTTGTTTGCGCTTAGCACAGAAGTCGCCTTCACTTTGGAGTCTTACTCCTATTAATAATTTTGTTGTGGCGTAGGTCCATCTTCTGTCACTGAAAAATTTAATGAAACATAAATATTATTTAATTTTAAAAAGAGAATCATAAAACTTATGGGCCGATTACGGATAGCAACACAACCACGGTTCGGTTGCCAGCTGACAACGCAACTGGAAAGAAAATTTGTATTACGAATGGCAACTATCGTCAGTTGCTGTCGAGTTATCGATAATCGAAACTGGACAGTTCGACAACCAGCAAGCGGCTGTAAACAAGCTGTGCGACTAAAAATAAATTATTAAAATAAAGAGTTTTAAAGAAAAGACAGCAATAAAGCTAAATTCATCACAGTTATTTGTTTAAGAGGAAGAGAAGTGCATGAACGCGACCTTAAAGGATAATTCCAATCCTCTAGAGCTACCGCGTGTACTGAAGCAAAAAGTAATGCTCTCAAGGTATTTCTTTTGTTACCGTTTTGTGGTCATTTTCAAAGCATATTGAGGACTTCCAAAAGAAGCTGTTGTATAATTGGTTAATAAACAGATGAACCACTTCGTTCAACTACAAAACCTCCGCTCATAACAGCTTGTGCATCTCTTCGATTTTTCGCAGAAGGAAGTGCCACAGCAATGACTTTAATTTGGAAAACTTGGTGTGTCGGGGTCTTTTTAAAAGAGGTACTTCAGTTGATAAAGGAAAAAATTTGCAATCAGTGTTCGCTCTTGTTTCGCCAAAAGGGCTTACTCCACGGGAACGAAAACTTCAAGTTGTTTTGTTATTTTCACCATATTCTGTAAAATTAATTAATTAATAAAAAGTAAAATGTATGACACAATTTTCCAATTTTCGATCCTAAATACGGTCCAAAAATATTCTCAGCCACCACAAAAATGTAGTCGCCTATATACACACTTTGGAGCAACTGCAGTTGTTAGTTGAAAGTTGCCAGTTGCCATCTGTAATATCGTTTTGGCAACTAGCAACGCAACTGAAGTTCGATTGCTATCGATAATCGACCCATTACATCTCACAGTCTGCCATCTTGGATCAGGTAAATTAAATGCATTAAAAATATTCGTGATGAGTTGTCTGCGTAATCGATAACCATAGGATGCGGTTTCGATTAGTTTACGAACATACTGAGTTGCCATATTACCGCAGTAATAGTTTACGAACATAATGCATTATACTGTTGCAAAGCAACAGGTGTTTAAGAAGATAGCCAAAGTGTCACCGTTTTTGAAATATTTACATTTTTGTGAATTAAAAAAAAATATTGCCTTTTCATGTATTTTCTTTAACTGCATCTACAAACCAGGCTATACTTAGTAAATTCTTTATGTAAAATACTTCCAGATAGTTGCTTCTCCATACTTAAATGCAATGTAGTTGAAATATATTAAGGAATCATCATAAAATTAGGACTACTTTGGGATTTTTAACTTTTTGATATTTTCTTCCTGAACTTTGACTATCTCTGGTGAAGAAAAAATGTACTGAGCTATAACTTTACATTACATAAAAAAATTGCTCATTTAATAAAGATTTCAGAAGGTGCCACTCTTACTGTACGGAATAGCAACAAAAGTTATAGCCGCTTTTGTGGGCAAAGGACTGAGACATGCTAGAAAGTATTTAATAGATTTAAATTTAAGTTGCTCTTGTTACCGACCAATGACATGCTAAATAGTACAAAGGCACATTATTACCTGCTGCTGACATTATTTTATGTTACTTACTGGAATTAGTGAAAGTGGATTTTGTGAAAGTGGACTCTTGGAACATTGTGTTATTAATACTATGACAGAGAACACGTAGTATACGTCGCATGAATATGCGGATATTCACCTAATTTACGGTGAAGCTTGCTGTAATGCCAGAGCTGCTCAAAGACTCTGTGCAGAGCGATACCCCAATCGTCGGCATCAGGGTCGTGAAGTATTCGCCCGGACCCATAGAGAAATATATGAAGGTAAGTGATTTTTACGCCTTTCTTGTTTGCTTGCTTGTTAACTATCATTTTTCACTTTTTTAAGGTCTCATACCAGGGCATGAATCACGTAACGATAGTCGTTCAAACGATACTGACTAACCGATGTCTTCAAAACACTGATCCATGTATTTGTTTTGCTGTTACGTGGTAGTGTTACGGTTACATAATGTAAAATTGAAACCGAGTTGACGATATCGCACAAATGATGGCCAATATAGGTTAAGTCGCAGCCGTTTCAGAGTCTTAGCTATACCACTATGGCATTTACTCGGAGGACAGGGGGCATTTTCAATTGCCTGAATGGCTAAGGTTTTTGGAATCCACAGCTTCCAATTAAAAGCTTCACGGGCTGGATTCCTGTCTGGGTGTTCGGTTCTTTTGTAAACTTTTTCATCTAAGATTCGGACGTCGGGTAAACGAGACTTATTTATGCGGACATGGCTAACAAACTTTTTATATGCTTCGGACGTTTAAGAAACCCTTTCTGTGCTCTATTTTGAATTTATATCCCTGTAGCTTTAGAGACCAACGGGGCTAATCTGGTTGAAAAGTCGGTCTGCTTCATCAGCCATTGCAAGCTGGCATGGTCTGTGACAATGGTAAATTCCTGCCCTTCCACATATGTCCTAAATTTTTTTAAACTAAGTATTGCCGCAAGGCACTCCAACTCAGTAACGCTATAGTCACCTTGGGATTTATTTAATTTTTGGGAAAAGTAGGCTACTGGCACGTCAATTCCTTCGTCATTTTTCTGAGACAGCACAGCACCAACACCGAGCTTACTGGCGTCGCATTGGATAATAAAGAGTTTGTCATAGTTTCGACAGGCTAAAGGAACATCACATTTTTTTAAGGGTGTCAAACGCATCTTGTGCTTCGTCATTCCAGGCAAAGTTTATGGTCTTTTTCAAAAGATTCGTTAATGGAGACGTAATTGAAGCGAAATTATCTACAAAGCGTCGATACCACACAGCCATTCCCAAAAAGCGTCTCAGTTGTTTGACGTTAGTAGGAGCGGGGTAGTTCGTAACAGCTGATATTTTATCCGGGTAAGTCCTCAGCGTACCATTTTTTACTACGTATCCGAGGTACTTAACTTCTCTAATACAAAATCGACTCTTCTCTTTATTAATGGTCAACCCTGCTTTCCTTAAGTGATGGGCAACTTCTGCTAAGACGGACATATGTGTTTCAAAGTCTTCCGACACTATCAACAAATCATCTAGATATACAAAAACCTGATTTTTCAAATTGGATGGGATTACGCGGTAAATCAAGCGGCAAAGTGCTTGTGGGACGTTGCATAAGCTGAATGGCATTACACGGTATCGATAAAGCGTGGGGACTGTGAAACAGGTGTAATCGCGGGAACTTTCTGCGAGGGAATTTGCCAAAAGGCTCGTCGCAAATCAAGAGAACTATTAAATTCAGCCTTTGGTATTCTACTCAAAATACCATCAATGTGAGGTAAGGGGTAAGCGTCCTTGATGGTTACGCTATTAACTTTTCTAGAATCTAGGCACAGATGAATTTAATTCGGCTTTTTAACTAACACAATCGGACTGGACCATGGACTATTCAGGGACTCCTCGATTACACCTAACTTAAGCATTTCATCTATCTCACTATGAACTAATTTCTCTATTGATGGAGATATGGGAAAGTAGCGCTGCTTTATCGGACGGACATCTGGTTGTTATTCTATGACGTATTCCATCAACGAGGTCTTACCAAGACCTTCTTTCCCGAAAGATCGAAATCTATTTATAACTACTTCTAATTGTTGCTGTTGCTCATTACTTGATGAAAGGGTATTTCCATCACGACTTGCATTAAGAGAAATCTCGGAAATTACGTGAGGTGCAATTTTAAACTGGGCCCAAAAATCTACTCCTAAAATTATTTTTTGTGACATACTTGGAATGACAAAGAAATCGATGACCTAATTTTTTCCTTCAAATCTAACTGCTAAGTCAATAGTATAGTCTGCAGTACAGGCAGATATGCTGTGCTTCCGCACATTGTTTGGCTTACAAATGTGTCCGGTAAGGCAGAACCTAGGCACGAAACTTGACCACCACTATCTTAACGGCCTAGATGTTCCGCCCCTAAAATTTCAATGTTGGCATATGGCCTTAAGTCTAAAGATTTGTGTTCAATGGCACATACAAATGTGTTTACTGCTTTACGAGATTTGTTTACGTTTTTCCAAAATTCTTTAACTCGCGTGGCTGAACGAGTTGGACAAGCTGAAGTTTTATTATAATTACCGAAAATCTGTTCTCTAACTTCCTTATATTTTGCTAAACGGACTTCATACGGAACGATTTCACGTACAAACGGTCTGGTGTTAAAAGGGTGGTATGAGGGGGGTAGCGCATTTGATTTGCTCCGAAGCGTCGTTGCGAGGGTTCTGCTGAACAACCTCGATCGCTTTCGAGTTTCCCGGATTGCAGGTCGGACATTTCGGGCGATACACTTCAGGGGCACCACATCCGTAGCAGAAAACTGGTCGGTCTTCCAGGCAATCGAAATATCGGTGTCCTTCGGCCTTGCAGTTCCAGCAAACTAATTTCGTTCTAGCTGGGCTCTTACTTATTTCACCAACCTCGCATTCTAACTCTTCCTGCAAGTAATCTTCGCTTCGCTACTTCGTTTACATAACGTCTTGGCTGCTGTCGAAGAATCGTTGGTGACGCGGTTGAAGACTTCATAATTTCGTTGGCGAGCGCAAGTTGTGTTGCAATATTTCTAGTAACTTGCTCTCAGGCAAAGGCGATCGCAATGTTTCAGCTATTTTATGAACTGAGTTTCGATAATCATCAAAGCTCTGGGTTGGACCCTGTTTCCTACTTCGAATCATTTCTTTAAGTCCTCAAAGCTTTAAGGGCCATTCACATAAGACTTTCCTCGCCTTGCTTGACTGTTCAAACTTTGACAACAAAGCGTGAAACGCAGAAGATATGCTACAATAAACGCTTTGACAGCTTTTGCGTTCTCCTTTTCCTCCATAGTTTTTATCTGTAAAATAGATAACAATATAATAATATGCATTAATAATTGCAATGATAATTCCTATTTACCCTATTTTTGTCATTAAATGCAAATGCAAGCGCACGAGAAAAGATACATGTAGACAGCTGATTGCCAAAGCGGGCAAAAGTTGAGAGTTGCCCAAGATTTTGCTTCGTTTTGCTTTGCTTTGCTTCAAACGTTTTTTATGTGAGCATACTCATGCATATGCCTACATTGATCTTATATGTCAAAGCAAAGAACTATCAAGCAAAGCGAAGAAATTAGCCTTAACAGAGTGATGGCCAGGTTACGAGTTCAACTGAACGTCGGTATCGCCAATACCACTCTCGCGCCTCATTTGTGAACAAAATTTGTACGTGCTTGCACAACAAATTGAATTTTCTCCCTAGTGTGTCAATTACTTGACATTCAATGCGGTTTAAAAAACTATAAACCGAAAGCTTGGAAGTTCCATCAAATTTAATATCCCAATTTGATATTAGTCACGCTACTCTTCCAGAGTTAGGTACACTAGGTAAATCACTAGAACGGAGCTGATCGATTTTATGGTGGAAATTCTGGTTAGAGTTATTGTTAAAGTTTGGTATATCCCTAGGCCAGACAGGTGTCGACACATTACGCGGGTTACTAGGTTGCGCGCCGTTCGCATTGGGACTAAAATTGGGTGGTGGGTCCGGTCTACCAGGGTGGTAACTATACCGTCGAGCTTTTGTTCTAAAAGTTGAGAAACGCGATCCTCCAAATTATCGAAAATTCTCGCCTGTCTCGCTGAAATAACTGCAGGGACGATATTACGTCCTTCGAAGCACTATTAGCTCCCTGCGTATTCGCAATGGGCAAACTCGCTGCACCTTGAACTTCTTGTTCCTTATTTTGTGGAAGGGAAAAATCTTCTAAATTTATATCAGCCATTGCAAGGCCTGATCGCATGGCGCTTTGAGCCCTAGTACGCGTTCCCGTATTTTGGTGGAAGTCACGGCTGGTGCCTTTCGCCCGACATTGTGGACAAGACGTAATTTTCTTCAGCCAGTTCAATAAGCATGACCGATGGAAGCAGTGAGAACATGCCGTTAGAAGAACGTCATCACTCTCCGTAAAATTCTCCCTACAAATAGAACACGAACTAGCGGGTTGCAGGTGTTCGTTACTATTTCCCTTCGGCATTTTCGCACCAAAAAAACTAAAAACTCAAAATAATAAAAAAAAACCAAAAAGTTTTGACAAATGGTAAAATTAAATTCAAATAAAATATGGAATGGTAAGCCAGGTTAAAGGTATTGGTCCCTCAAAATTCCAATAAAGTTCAATTGTGTTTTATACTATGGATGGAATCAATCAATATAAATTGCTTTTATTGAAAACCAAATAAATAGATATTCATAAAATTATATAATTTACTACCAGTAATATCTAAGAAAGAAAATGAAATTCAAAAAAAATCTCGCAGCATTTGATCGACTTGTCTTCCAAATAGAATCATCACAAATTTCAAAAAAAAAATTCGAATTCGATCAAAACATAAAAAACATGGTCTGATTCCCCGGTCGTGTGGTGGTATCAATTGGTGTAGGTGGTTTAAGGTCAACTTGTAGCAGGTATCAGTCTAAAGCAAAAAAATAAAAATCTAAATATTCGGTCTAATTTCTCTGGCCATACAGTTCCGAAAAAAACTACATAAAGAAAAAAAAATTAATTAACTCCGTTACATTTAAATGAAAGATCTCGAAGTGGAATTGAGAAACGAAAATGTTCAGATAATTTGAGAGCATGTATGCCACTAGATTGCTGGTTAAACAACTAGCATTTAGCTAAGTATTAAGTTAAAATTCCAAACAACCACACAGTAAACAAAATTCCCCAGATGTCTGCAAACAAAAAACGAACCACTTTACATAGCTGTTGATATGCTGTATAACCGCGGTCAACTCTGTAGACATTTAGCCTTCAGGAGCTGCAATTACAGCAAAACATTTGTATAAAAACATCACTACCGGAAACTACAAAAATCAAACAAAATTAGTAACATGGTCAAATCTACATGCTTTTAGCTCTAAAATTTTAATTCGAAAAAAAGTTACTTTATAAAAAACAATCATTAAAAATTTCTAATTTCTAATGTCTAATTTCTCTGGCCATATAGTTCCGAAAAAAAACTACAAAAAGAAGAAAAAAATTAATTAACTCCGTTACATTTAAATGAAAGATCTCGAAGTGGAATTGAGAAACGAATATTTTCAGATAATTTGAGAGCATGTATGCCACTAGATTGCTGGTTAGCCAACTAGCATTTAGCTAAGTATCAATTAAAATTCCAAACAACCACACAGTAAACAAAATTCCTCAAATGTCTGCAAACGAAAAACGAATAACTTTGGAAAGCTGTTGATATGCTGTATAATCGCGGTCAACTCTGTAGACTTAAGCCTTCAGGAGCTGCAATTCCAGCAAAACATTTGCATAAAAACATCTATACCGGAAACTACCAAAATCAAACAAAAATAGTAACATGGTCAAATCTATATGCTTTTAGCTCTAAAATTTGAATTCCAAAAAATAGTTACTTTATAAAAAAAAATAAAAAAATCATTAAAAATAGATCAAATCAGAACGACAAAATATATTCCAAGGGGGAATAATATTATGGAGACCACAAATAGTTTTGGCTACTAAAAGTAAGCCACAGGTCATCATGTGGGCCCCACGCTGGGGGCCATTTACCTGTTATCGGACGGAAGGCTGAGCTGTACATACCCAATAAAAGCATCGGCGAGAAGAGCTGGCGATGACGTCAACAGCTAAGGCGTGTGCACTGGCTGGTTCCCAGAGCTTCAGCCTGGGGGATCAATACTTAACTGCTGACCAAACATCATTTTCCCCAGCCTACAACCCTAACAAAGATAATTTTTGTTTGCACACGTGGCGACTAAATAAATACCTGAAACCAAACATGGGCCTACTTCCAGCTACGCAAATCCCTACACCTTTGGCAGCGCCTGTGGAAATGTTTGCGGCTGCTCTGCACCCACCCTGCCATAGCTTTGTTGGTGTTAATAAAGCCCCGTATTACCACCTACACTTCCTTCGAATTCAGATCAAAAGTTTACAAATTCGCAATTCCTTATAAAATTGTCATTGACCCACATTTACTCTAATGTATTTCTATACTCTCAAGTTTGTATATAAAAATCAAATATGCATCAAAAGAAAATGCAAAAAAAAACAACTAGATGTGAATATATATATACGTATGTATGTTAGTTGGAGTTCTCCGAGAGCATAAGAGATAATGCACCAGGCCTCATGAAGGTAAACATACATACTATTTACTTATAACAAAAATTTCGCAAACAATAAAAAAAATCAAAGTGCCAAAAAAAAATTCTCAAATATCCGTATTTATCGTACATACATATGTACGCATAGTGGTGAACGAGAAATAAAAGTAACTTTAGACTCTCTATACAATTTCATACAATGTATGTACAATACATACGTGCATACATATATACATCGCAACTGAAGTCTATTAAACTCTTTATGGTATATTTATGCTTATATACATGCACATAATATGGTGTGGGTAGAGTACAGACAAAAATTTAAACTCTTTACAAGTCCACATACCTATGTACATTTGTACATACAAGTAGGCATAATTAAACCTACAAATATAGAATAAAATAATATCAAAAATTCACTCACTTTGACTGCAGTCCCACGAAGCGCAGAGGCCTCCTTGGTTTGTTGTTGCTGCTGCTGAAATCTCGTTTATAATCCCTTTGGTTTATAAATTTAATTTCATTGCACATTTACATGAATATGTTGGTAGATACTTAATTATTGTAATTAAAAAAATACAACTTCAACAAAAAATACAACTTCATAAAAAGTTTAGCCTCCAATATTTTGACAAAAAAAAATTTTTCCATTATTTGGTCGGATACTGTAGTTGTAACGAGAGTGAAAGTAACCCAATAAATGGGAGTTGGAATATGTGCTGCCAAAAAATAATCAAAAGTAGTAAGAGAAGAAAAAATCTAAACATTTGGCGAATTGCAATCTCTTAAACTTCATTATTGGAAATTATGTACTACAGGTGGTGGAAAGAGTGCATGTGAGCATGCGTATATACATATATATATATATACTAGCTTATACCCGCGGGTTTCACCCCGCGCTTTTATACAAATAGGAAAAATAATTTAATGATGTTAGATTTTATTTCTGTGCCCATTTCGTTATAGCTCATTATTTTCTAAGCGAGTTAAGGTATTTAGGCCGTTTAAAACTATGAAATTATAAAATCTCCTCTCTCCTCCCCCTAAGTTTACCTTAAAAGGTTTCCAGGTATACGACGCGTGAACGTGAAACCTTCTTGGAGGTGCCACGGCGAGTTCTAATATTTCCAACTCAAATTTAGTAACCTGGCCTTAATAAAATACCACTTCTCATTACTGTAGCAAATGCCTCAAAAGAGCTTTAGATTATAAGGTCAAACCCAGCTCTCCCTTTTCCATTTAATGAAATTTATTCTGTCTTCCACAAACACTTCCAGGGATATGTGGCAAGAAAAAGTAAATTTGTACTGGATGTGCCACGCCCCTTTTTCTTATAACCCTAATCTTATTCCATGAATTTAGAATTGATTTTACATACCCCAGTACCAAGTCCCAGTACTATACCATGAACACCTCTAGAGATAAGCAGTATAAAACAGTAAATTTGTACGGCAGGAACCATGTCCCCTTTTCGAATAACGCAAATTCTTCTCTATGAGTATGGAATTAATTTTGTATACACATCTCGGTGCCAAGTTCCAGTCCTATGCAATAAACACCTCCAGAGATATGCAGCATAGAAAAATCAATTTGCATGGGAGTTGCCACACCACCTTTTCAAATAACTCTCATTTTTCTCCATGAGTATGGTATTAGATTCACATACATACATGCATACATATGTATTTCCATACCAAGCTTGAGTGCTCTACCCCAAACATTTGAAGAGATATGCAATATGAAACTTTCAGTCAGTATGGGAGGTGCTACGCCTCTTTTCCAAAAACGTCCATTTTTCTCCGTGAATATGAACATGATTTCACACAGTGTTGGCAAACTGTTAATCTGATTAACGATTAAAAATTAACGATTAAAATGTGAATCGCCTTTGACGATTAAAATTAATTAGTCGTAATCAACTGTACGATTAATGATAACATTTTTTTAATCGTTAATCGCTGGCTGCGATTACGTTTAATTAATTTAAAACATTAATCGTTAATCCAATTAAAAATAAAATCTGATTAATTTGTCTAGTTTGTCCGAGTTTGAAACCAAACACCAGTTATAGTAATTATTTTGTGTTTTACGCTTATAAAAAGCACGTAATATAAAAAAATAATTATTATTGTTATTAGTAATACATAAACTGGGAACTTTTACAAACCTAGTTTGTAAAACGTTTGCTGGTATACATATATCTTAATGAAAATGCACACCAAATTGCTTAGATTGATGAGGAAACCCGACTTAGGCATACTGGATTAACTTGCTTTGTGTGCACAGGAAAATTCCAGCATAACTTAATTAATCACCAAACCTACTTGATCAAATTAAGAGTTAATAATTAAAAATTAATTTTTTAATCGCGGTTACGGTTAACTGTTTAGTCGGATTAAAATTAATCATGATTAACTGTAATCAGATTGAATTTAATCGAATTAACTAACTAATTAAAACATCAATCGATTAATGCCAACATTGATTTCACATACATATCACTATACCAAGTTTCAGTTCTCTCCCACAAATACTTCCAGAGATATGTATGTAATATGAAAATTCCAATTTGTATGGGAGGGGCCTTGAGTTATCGGACTTACTTTCAGTCTATGACCATCCTTCCGAAATCCGTAGTAAGTGTACTAAATTCCGTTCTGATCGGAAAACCGGTTAAGGAAGTAGCCTATTTTTAAATCCAGGTCATAAACCATCTTTGAACAAAGTTTAATTTCCAAACAGGTGGCAATTCTTAAAAAAGTAACCTATTTTCCAGTCTAGGTCATAAGCTATATGTGTGCATACTTTCATGCAAATCATTTCAGTAATTTCCACGTATTAATTGAATTAAATTTTCCTAATACGTGATAACTCTTAAAATAGTAGCCTATTTTCCAACATAGGTCATAAGCTATCTCTGTGCGAAATGTCACGCAAATCTGTTTAGTCGTTTCCACGTATTAATTTAATTAAACTTTTCTAACAGGTAGCAACTCTTAAAAAAGTAGCCTACTTTCTAACCTAGGTCATAAGCTATCTATGTGCAAAATTTCATGCAAATCCGTTTAGTCGTTTCCACGTATTAATTTAATTAAACTTTTTTAACAGGTGGCAACTCTTCCAAAAAATTTGCCTATTTTCCACTGTAGGTCATAAGCTATCTGCTCGCAAAGTTTCATGCAAATCCATTCAGTCATTTCCGCGTATTAATTTAATGCAACTTTTTTAACAGGTGGCAACTCTTAAGAAAAGTAGCCTATTTTCCAATCTGTGTTATAAGCTATCTGTGTGCAAAATTTTCATGCAAATCCATTCAGTCGTTCCCGCATATTAAATAAATGAAACTTTTTTAACAGGTGGCAACTCTTAAAAAAGTAGCCTATTTAGCAATCTGGCCCATAAGCTATCTGCGTACAAAATTTCATGCAAATCCG
>NW_023463907.1:0-12408 GCF_013731165.1 Rhagoletis pomonella | reverse complement strand
TTTTTGAAATATTTAAATTTTTTTGAAAAATCGTGCCTTTTCATTATTCTTTAACTGCATCTACAAACAAGGCTATACTTAGTAAATTTTTTATGTAAAATACTTTCAGATAGTTGCTTCTCTATACTCAAATGCAATGTAGTTAAAATATATTGAGGAACCATTATAAAATTAGGACTATATTGCGATTTTTAACTTTTTGGTATTTTCTTCCCCAACTTTGACTATCTCTGGTGAAAAAAATGTACTGAGCTATAACTCTACATTATTTACATAAAAAAATGTATCATTTAATAGATATTTCAGAAAAAAAAGTTATAGCCGCTTTTGTGGGTAAAGGACTGAGACACGCTAGAATGTATTTAATAGATTTAAATTTAAGTTGGTCTTATTACTTACCAATGATATGCTAAATAGTATAAAGGTACATTATTACATGCTCCTGACATTATTTTATTCGGACTAGAGTCAATACAAGGGCTATATCGATCAATATTTTTTGTGAAGGATGGGTTCACGTGAAATAAAACATACATGAGTTCTTTGCAGAAAAATTTATTCAATTATTGATAAAATATCCTCATATTGGCGACCTTCTACTCTAATACAAGCTCGGCACCTATTAAGAAAGTACGCTCTTAGAGATCTTAAACTCAATTGGGCTATCTCAGCAGCAGCTCCATTTATTTGTTCCGGCAAATGCTCTTCGTTTTGAATTATTTTTGAATAAATTTTGTCCTTAACATAGCCCCAGTAGAAAAAATCGAATGGATTCAGGTCTGGGGATCGAGCAGGCCACGTAATTGGCCCGTATCGTCTTGCGGTAGCGCAAGATGTGACCGTTCCACCGTGTATTCATTGTGGGACTCCATTGAAGGAGTCATGCTCTAGCTGCCTTAGCCTGCTGGGCAATGAGCTGGGATTTATCCAGGGATGCATTCGTGCAGAGCCCGAGTGTGGTTTGTAAGCAGTAGCTTAATACCATGCCAAAAATTACTCCGGGAGTGAATGTGGGTGATGCTCAAAGCACCGTGTGATAGCCAAGCTGGGATAGCGTTGACCATAGCTGAAAATGCCAGCGACTTATCACTTCACAAAGTTCAGCGAAGAGATATTTGAGAATTGCATAAAAAATGCATACCCAATTAAACACGAGCGAAGAACCTTTAAAAGCAAGTGCGTCTGTGTGTTCGCTGTTCTTTGTTTAAGCGGGAAATTCATAAGTCGCTTAAACAATAACATATGCGTCGATAAACACCGTTGTGGAAGAAGACGAATCAGTTAATTATCCAACGGAATTTTTGAACTCGATTGATCTTCCAGGGATGACGCCACATACTGAATTGAAAATAGGTGTGCCAATTATCACGTTGCGGAATATTAATCAGCTAAAACTCCGCAACGGTACGCGACTCGCAGTTAAGAAATTGATGAAGAACGTAGTGTAAGTAAAGATTTTTACGTGGCCTTTGAAAGGTGAAGAATTCCCACGATACACCATTTCAATTTTAAAGATTGCAATTCCCAATTCGATAGACATTCGGAATCACAATCACTAATGCTCAAAGTTATCCTTTGGAAAAGTGTGGTTTAGAGTGAGATGCGGATTGGTTCTTAGATGTTGCGTGTTCCCGTGTCGGCAAACCAGATATCCTTGATATCAATGCAGAGAATGGAAACACGACAAATATTGTGTGCACACAAGTACTTATTCCAAAATCAAACTCAAACAAAACAAACAACAAAATCAAACTCAGTGTGAAGTGCGGAGGTTTTTTTTTTGCGCTCCTGTGTTTGAGTAAAAAAAATATCGAAATTTTAATCTCGTTTTGATCTGGCCTAGTCCAATGAGACAGTGACTCTATTTGTTGCATCTTTTTAAACAAAGTTGATGTGAAAGTCATAATTTAATTTATTAAATAATCAACATGCCTTGTGTTTGCGCTCAAAAAGTTGATCGCAACCAAGCGAAAGTACAATGCAATAATTGTAACGAGTTCTACCACATCAACTGTGTTGGTCTTTCGCTTGCTGATCTGGATTTTTTCATGAACTCTGACTACAAATACATGTGTAAAAAGTGCGCGGGTATTCGCCGAAAATCTATGCACTCTTCTCCACCTGCCGCTAACCATCAAGTGGTGGACATTTCGAAGTCTGCATCGTTTTCTAAGTCACCTATTCCCGCCCATATCGCCAATATCTCCAACTCTACTCATCAACAACAGCTGTCAAAGTCATCGTCTACGGCTTCTAATAATACTGCTCAATAATCGCAACAACAATTGTCTATTCTACTTACTATTCTTAGGGTCTGATTAACACTGATTTGCGGTTAAACATCTTTATCGACGTCTTCGACTCCATGCATACGACAGGGCGTCGGTAACGTCGATAACTATGTTTAACCGGAGATTAGTGTTAACCAGACATTGAGTAACCGGCCCTTAGTGAGCTTAAAGCAATTAGAGCTGATCAAGTTCGTGTATTCGCTGAGATTAGTGCTCTCCATACAGACAAAAAACTTTTAATCGATGAAACAACTAAACTGCATGCTGAGTTAATAGCCTTGCGTAAACTGCACACTGAAGATGTACTCGTTGCCCTTGCATCGCTCTTTGCTGATATTAGTGAACTTCGCCAAAATGCATCTCACTGTAAGTGCCCTCGCGCAGTCAATTCAATCGACCAGAGTTTTTTCTGCTGCTGACCAGACGAATGTCATGGCAACTGCCGCTCACACAATAAAGCAAATTAGTGGTACTGTTTCCTCCGTTTCTTCGGTGGCCGACGCCGCCTCTCCGCCTTCTGGCTCTCCAGCTTCTACTAATGCTGCTGCCATGACTTTGCAGCCTTACGCAATGGAAACGCTACCTGTAATGCATGTCGCCTCTGTTTTTGGTGATGCTGGAACTGCGGTATCACATTCATCTGCCATTTCTACCACTACAGTCGCTGCTGCAATGCCAGTTGCGGCTAACATTGGATCTACACTACAAACGTCATCTGCACTGAATTCTTTCTCTGCTACTGCTGTTAATAACAGGTTAGCGACTTCTGTAGTATCATATATACCACCCGGTAGCTCTGATAGCTTATATAATTCTCATATTGAAAATATAGTTGATCTCTGCGACACTAATATGGATTCCCACTTTTGTATTATTGGTGATTTTAACCTGCCTGATATTATCTGGATAGATTTACAGAATAATGGTATTTTGACACTTACTAACGTCATGCGATCTAACGAAATTAATTTTATTGATAGTCTCTAAAGTTGTAACCTTATTCAAATGAATTGTTTATTTAATTCGCTATATAAGATGCTCGATCTAGTATTTGTAGACGAAAACTTAATATTTAACCTTTCTGAGAGTAATCTACCTCTGTACAAGACTGACACACATCACGTTCCGCTTGTTATTTCTTTAAAATTTTTTGATGTTTTCTCTATTCCGAGCAATTCGTGTACTTCCGCTTTTAATTTTCGGATTACCAACTTCTGTGAGTTGAATAATGCACTTAGCGATATTAACTGGGCTAATATTCTTTCAACAAATGATGTGAGCTTATGTTTTGATACTTTCTTGTCTAACTTGGCAGAAGTTTTTTTTCCATTAAAGTGCCTCCTCTTCCTCCTAGACTTCATAAATTACCATGGTATAACACTACTCTAAAAAATTTGAAGAATAAACGTAATAAATATCATAAACTGTATAAGGCCAACACTGCGAATGCTGTTCTCAGGGATCAGTATATGAATTATGTTAATCAATTTAATGTGCTGGATAAGTTTCTTTATAATCGTTATATTGGTAAACTGGAAGCTGAGCTTAAAGTAAATCCTAAGGCTTTTTGGAATTTTATTCGCTCTAAGCGTGGGTCTTCCAACATACCGGCTTGTATGTGCCTTAATGGTAAATTCTCTCAATTTTTGCCTGACACAGTTGAATTCTTTGCTGAGTTCTTCAAATCAAACTTTTATAGTGAGGCTGATAACCCGAATAACTCTAACGCTCGCTCGAAGTTATCAGAACGCATTGATTTTGGTTCCCTCACAAGCACAGAATTGGATGTTAGCACTTCTATGTCCACGCTTAAACCTTCGCTAAAATGCGATAGTGATGGGCTCTGCGCCTATGTTATGTCGCATTGCAGTTCATCTTTATGTGTTCCTTTATGTCATATATTTAATTTGTCTCTGTCTTCTGGCACATTCATTGATAGATGGAAGATTGCATCAATTACTCCAGTATTCAAATCTGGCAATAAAAATGACATCGCTAATTATAGGCCTATTGCTAAACTCACAGTTTGTTCTAAGCTATTCGAAAAAATTATAAAGGAGAAATTATCTTTCGTTACCAAGAGCATTGTTGAGCCGCACCAACACGGGTTTGTTGTCGGGCGTTCTACTGTTACTAACTGGGCATCTTTCTCTGAATTCTGTGTATCAGATTTCAAAGATGGTACTCAGGTGGATACCATTTATACAGATTTTTCGAAGGCCTTTCATAAGGTGTCGCACGCAATCTTAATATATAAACTTCAGTCTATCGGCCTCCATTCTGCCTTTCTACAATGGTTAAAATCTTATCTGTCTAATAGGACCTTGTTTGTTGAAGTCGAAAACTGTAAATCCCACTATTTTGTGGCAACGTCGGGTGTTCCCCAAGGCAGTATCCTCGGACCACTTTTGTTCGTCCTTTTTATAAATGACATTGGCTCCTGTTTCAAATTTTCTAGGTTTTTACTCTATGCAGATGACCTCAAACTCTTTCGTAGAGTTAACGACTCGTCGGATGTTTCTTCTCTGCAGTACGACCTGAGTAACCTGGTCAGTTGGTGTCATACGAACAAGCTTCACTTAAATGTAAATAAATGTTTTCATATGTCCTTCTCAAAATCTTCAAACATTATTTTTTCTAATTACAGTATTTCTAGCACTCGCTTGGCCTCTGTGAAAGAGTTTGTTGACTTAGGCGTAGTCTTTGACTCAAATTTTTCGTTTGTCAATCATATCTCTTGCGTGCTTCCAAAAGCCTACAGTAACCTGGCTTTCCTGCGTAGATATGTGAAAGACTTTAAGGATCCATACACCAGGAAAGCTTTATTTATCTCTTTAGTACGATCAAAACTAGAGTACGCTTCTATTATATGGAACCCCATTTACGGCTGTCATGCCGCCAGACTCGAAATAGTGCAGAGAAAATTTGTTCGTTTTGCGTTAAGTTCCCTTAACTTTGATGACCCGATGCCCTCATATTTTTCCCGTTGTAAACTTATTCACCTACAAACTCTTGAAACTAGAAGAATTGTCCAGTTGCTCATGTTCGTTTTTGATTTGGTTGTTGACTCTTCGGATTGTTCGGTCCTTCTGGAGAAGATATCCTTTGATGTGCCTCACAGATTTCTGCGCTCATCTCTGCCGTTTTACTTGCGTGCTACTAAGGCTAACTATTACCATTTTGATCCGATTTTCCGCGCTCTGACAGAATTTAACAAGGTCTCAAAGAGTCTAAATATTGATTTTTCGTTGCCGAGAAATATTTTCAAGTCATCTATTGATTCATTTTTCTTATAACTACTTGTGTATCTAAATCTATAGTATTTAGTTTTAATTATGGTAGTCTTATTTTTATCTAGCCTGTAAGATTGTAATCATAGACTGAATAAACTGAAACAGAATTGAATCAAACTCATATGAAACGTATGCTTTGTTTCGTTAATAATTTATCATCCATGTAACAGGAATATGCCACAGCAAAGCGTTGCAGGGTATAGCTAGTCTAAATATATTTCCTTAAGCGTCCAAATAATTTCCTTACTAAAAATAACGTCGTTTATATCATACACTCCATAGAAATCGAAAACGATGTCTATTTCATTAATGGAAATGCAAGAACAACAGATGATGTTTGATGTTTCGTTTTCTAAGGATATCAGAAAATGTGTAGGAAATAATTTAACATTAATTAGCACTTCTGTAGCTAAAGAAACAAGGTTTTATACATAAATCACTCTAAACACAGAAACTTACTTTGTTCCGTTTCTGCATTAATAAAGCCAGTTCCTATCAAAGAATATTTTCGATAAAAATTACTTTCTTGATTGTGCCTCGAAGACGATGCGAAAAAATTGTTTCGAGAAAACTGTTTTACTCGGGGTTGCCTTTAATTCGAAATAAGCCCAAAAATTCGATACGATGACGCTCTCGGTTTCGCGTTTATTGGGCATGAGATATTCACAACGATGTCCTAAGTGTCATATCGTTCTATGCCGAAAACTTTAAAAACTTAGATAAATATTTAGAGGACTAGTTTTTGCACTGTGAAAATTCATAATATGACTTTTATGGTATGTACCTTGGAACTATCTAAATATACTTTTAGCCGTTTACAGTTTACGACATACAACAATACGACACCTTTGCGAATACCCCAACACTTTTATCATCAAATACTTTTGTTTTCTTTCATATTGGAAGTAAATGCTGTAAAATACACGATGATGACCTCCGCATATTTCATTAATCAGCCTATCCACATACATACACCACTCCTGTACTTAGACCTAGAGATGGGGTATTTAAAAACACAATATACGCGACAACTGTCTTAATTACCTTATTTCATACGCTTCAATGTCAAATACGATTTTCTGCTCTACTTTGGCAAAAAGCGTTTACTGGTTTCCATGTGACGAAGAAGAAACCAAGACTACTCAATGATTTTGAATATTGATGATTCAGCAAGAGTATGACATTTCACTTCTTTGACAATATTTTAATTCATGACTTATTTTTTGCCTGATTATGTCAGAGGAATATGTCGAGTAATGATTAGCGTTTGAACGAACACAGGTAGAAGAAAATGTGTATGTATGTTACATACGTACTACATAGATGACTAAAAGTGTAAGTGTAAATATTGCCCAACAATTGCTACGAAGCACGGCAAAACAACTGATGCCGTCAGTTGGTTTTTGTATACAATGCTGTTTTTTTCGACATGGAATTTTAGATGCTTTGCACTTGCTTTATTATAACTGATATTCGAAATACATATCGTCGTTTAAAGTACAAAACCGCGTATCGCCATTCTGCAAAACTGCGTAACTGAGATTTGCAGCCAAAAATTGGATTTGCTCACACAAGCTCTTGGCTCAATCCTTATCCATTCGTCCTGAAATATACTAGCCAGAAACGCGATTGTTTTTTAAAAAAGTGAACCATTTTGAAATATGAGTGCTTTTACTCTCTAGAAAATAGTTTATGCAACCTCTCATACGCGGTTTTGCATTTTGTTGATACGCGGTTTTGCACTTTAAACGACGATATATACCATAAATTAATAATAACTTGACCAAGTTAGCGTCGCTCATGAGACTTATTTATTGATACGAGTATTATAGTACAACAAATAAAAAAAATTGGCTACTTAATCGAACTGTCGGAAAGTAATCATGTTGCATTATAAATATTTCACCCAGAGTAGTTGAAGATCATAGTCGTTTTCAGCATCGCTCTGCAACAAGTCGCCAAAGCGAACCAAAGCAAATTCAAATTCAAAGGATATCTTAGAAAAAATGGCATTTAGGGTAAGAAAAAAAAGAAATCAGTTTCAAAATTATAACTAATTCATAAATAACTATTATTATATCAGTTTGCTTTCCTCACTTGCGTGGCGGTGTTTGGTTTTTTGGGGTCCGCTTCTGCCGAATTCAACTACAATCCAAACCTTTACACCAATAACAACAATGATGTTGGAACTAATAACATAAAAAGTTATAGCGATAACGACCAACAGCCAGCAAACAGCTACAACGTCCCACTGAAAGCTTTAAACGGCTTTCGTAACAATGCACCGACGCAACAGCAACAGCTTCCTGTAAATGGCTACAACTACAACCCTAACTCCGTGCAACAGCTACTGCTTAATAACTATAATAATAATGCATCTCAACAACTGCAGTGGCAACAACAACAACAGCAGCCAACACAGCAACCACAGCGCAATGACAATTCATATAGCAGCGGCACTCGTACGCAATCCAATAATGGTGTACCCGCACCTGCTGGCTATGACTACACCCCAAAAAACTATGAAGCTCTTTCCTCGTCCTCATCATCTTCAGGATCTGTTCTTACTACTTCGACAAACATTGACACATCATTCAGTTCGAATGCGCAGCAAAGGTTAGCTCCCGAGGTCGTTCCAGTTGAGGAATATAACCCACCAGCCAAATACGATTACAGGTACAATGTACACGATGAATACACTGGTGACATCAAGTCGCACAATGAAGCTCGTGATGGTTACTTTATTCAGGGATCATACAGTGTTGTAGACCCTGATGGTTTCCAGCGCACCGTCAGCTATACCGTCGATGGACCGAGCGGCTTCAATGCTGTCGTCAATCGTGTGCCCTTCGCATTGAAGCCTATAGTGTCCGCTGTAGCTTTAAGTGCTCCATCCTCGTCAGCCGCTCCAATTTCTAAAATATCTGAGCTACCCCTTACCGACAGTGTTCTGTTGCAGCAGTCTTCTGCTGCTTCAGGGTCCTCGACATCCGTTTCTGAAAAGGAGCGTGTAGATGACTCAGACTCCGATTCGCCAGTGGAGCCTCGTGACAGCTACGGTTCGCCCCCAGCCGACACTCGTGATGGCAAAGGGCCATACCCATAAACGCTGGGTGCTCTTCGCACTACTTCTTTGTTATATACTTTTTAATTTCTTTGTAGTCAAATAAATTTTTTATGCAATTTATAAATGAACTTAGTAATAGTATTGATAGCAAAGCGATTTTAGTAATTATTTCGTTTATCAAATTTACGCCAAGATCAGGTTTGTGCTGCACTATGGCATTTTATATACATAATTTTATTTCGATCTTTCAAGAAATTGGTTACTCTTCTTTTTTGTAAATCTCAAAGGGCCGAAAGGCCCAGACCAAAAGTTCAAATGGTTTCAACCGGTTTCCACATCAGAGCTGTGTAACTGTGAAATCATTTAGTTTTTTAAATCATGAAATATTTAAAAGTAACATTTCATTATTTTTCCTTTGTTTGCTAGTGGGGCTTATACATGATTCAATAATAAAAGGTTTGCTCAGAAAACAGTTTTCTCGCTCCCTCTTGACAAAATCAGCTCCCTTAGCAAGGCTCTGTGTGTGGGTTCGTGTGTGTGTCCAAACGCCTAGGGCATTCAATGTAAAATGTAAATAGAATTTTACATGTTCTTGGACAAAACTTTGGACTAGTTACAATCACTTGCAGTCTAGTTTGTGGTGTGCTCTAAGTCTATTCCGAGGTCCTACAGGGTTTTGTAAGGGAGTGTCAAAACTCGAATGTCAATAATGAGCATGAATCATGGGGCTTATATATATTTTTTCAATCTACAATCATTAAAAAAAAAGTGATTTCACACAGAAAGGTGCTAAATACATGAATGAAAACTTAAGAACGAAGATAGCATTTCTCGCGAAAAAAGGTTCAGAACAAATTTGTAGAGAATTCGATTCCCTACAATTTTCATGTGCTAATTTTTTAAACAATTATTTATTGCTAATAATATGCAAAAAATGCCCAAAAATTAGGTAAGTGAAAAATATAGTACGCAACAATACTATATTCCTTCAATTATAAATATATTTCAGTAATTTGCACGCCAAAATGGGTATACAAATGGATGACCTTTATTCTGAAATAACAATATTAAATGAAATATTCTTTAAAGTAAAAGGTGATTGTGAGTTTATAATAAAAAAGGTAACATAACTATGAAAGAGTTAACAAATTTACTTAAAATTCTTTAATTTCTACTCTCTATTAAAACAACTTTGACACGGGAAGAGATTGTCCACCACTTAAAAATAGTTTTACTTTTTCTTTTAAATAAAATACTATATTTATTTGAAGTGTACTATAATTTTTCCAATTCTTTGAGAAAGTACTATAAATATCTTAGAAAATGTTGGCAACCCGAACCTTCACCCATCTGTTTTATGGGTGAAATCTACTTTGCATGAAATCCTGGCCAGGATATTTTTAATTAATTGTTTTTTTTTTTGAATTTTGCACTCATTTGTTTAATGAACAAATTATACTCCAATCGAAAGTATTAAGCCTATAGAATGCGAAAAAATGGGTTGTCTAAATTCCAAATTGTTTCATATATATTTTCAAAAATAGTACCAGGAAATGCTAGCTCGATAATTTGGACCCCCTAACCTTCAAGTATATAAAATCGTACACTGAATGCTAACAAAATAGTTTGTAAATTTTCATAATTAAAAAAGTGAATGTGTTCTGTTTCAAGTTATTCTCGCTAACTTCAAAGTAATTCTGTTTAAGAAGGGTAAAAATCTGGCTGAAGTCGACAATGAGCAAAAATGGATTGAACGGTAAATAATAAAAAAATTTATAGCTCAATTGTGTTTACTTTGTTTTTACGTTTGTGTCTATACATCGAAAGATTGTATGAGAGAACCAATCTGAGATTATTGATAAAGCCATGGACCGGTTTGGTAAACAGCCAAGTCTTTTACTTCTTAAGAAATTACAGTTTGCAACGATGTATACATTTTTGGTACATCTCACAAAACTGCATAGGTATATTACATGGTATACTAGAGCTTCCCAAACTTATTTTCTCGTACGCCCCTTTCAAAACTTTACTGCTTTCAGTGGAACCCCTGATGCTGATTTCTAACATATTCCTAAAGATCATCAAAAAAATGTGAAGATTAAATCTAACGATGTAATTTTGCATCGCGGGTGAGTCCCAAAACTAAATTCGGAGTGGCAAACATAAAAATAAATATTTTCTTATGTTCTATTTATTAAAATTATGTGATTACACACTATCTATCTCGTTCTGAGGAGTCAGTGGCGTAGCCAGGGGGATTTGGGGGGATAGATCCCCCTCCCCCCCTTCGTCATTGAACTACAGTTATTTACTTTTGAATTAATAACACAATACTATTTTATCCTTCTGATTTAAAATTTTTTTATTTCAGACGGATGACAAATTATCTTTTAGGGCCGTTTGCACCATGTGTAGTTAATTCTAACTCCCAGTTAAACATCTTTATCGACGTTATCGACACCCATCATATAACATGTGATCGATAAAGCAGTTAACGTGCATGGTGCAAACGGCCCTTAATGAATATACGAGTAGTCCACTTGCAAACTGCGTTATGTGATTTTATAAAAGTAAGACATAAATTAAAGAAAAAACGTCTACGACAACAAGTAACATCCGAATTGTATCTTTTTTTATTACCTGGAAATTTGGATAAATAAGAGCCTAATACCATTAAAAAAATAAAATTGCAGTATGGTTGATTTGCAAATTTAATATTTAAAAATTTAGTATTGCAAGTTTTGAAACAGTAACTTTTACATAGCTAGCTTTTCGCGTTCTCTGCTCTAGGAAGATTGGTTTGCTTCACTTTTGCGACCTCTTCCACTACACGGTTAAAAATTTCGGTTTAAATTTTAAACTTTTTGGACTACATATATGACCTAACTAAATTCAGTTTCAAATACAAACCTTCAAAGTTTAAAAAAAAGAGAGCACATATGTTGGGTTTAGAATTTAAACAGTTCGATTTAAATTTTAAATCCAAACATTGTCATAATCAAGAGTAAAAAATAAAAAATCTTAAATTTCATGCTGCGTCTGATGGGGATTGAACCCGGACAGCCTTGGTAGCAACCAATTCTATCAGCTTCTTTGCACACTCAGCTACAGCCACGCATGTAAATGTGCTTTCATATGTTGAGTTTGAATCAACACCACATTTCGCTGTGTGCAAACATTTTCTATTTCGGTTTAGATTTTAAACCAAATATTCTATATATGAAACCTAGAAACTAGAATTAAAACATTTTGGTTTGATTTTTAAACCACGAACTTTTTGGTCTAAAATTTAAACCACAATATATTAAAAATTGCTTAAAACTATTGACTGCTTTAAAAAGTGGACTATAAAAGATTAAAAAAGGCAGTAGTCCCAGCGCGGTTTAAAAATTAAACCCAAATTTTTGACCGTGTGGGCACCGAAACTACCATGTTTTCTTGCAGTTTTCTAAGTTCATACGAAGAGGAGATTTTGAAAGTGTATAAATAATTATTATAGCGACTTTTGCAAGAGTAGTTAACATTTCACGCTATTATTTTCAGAATATGTATAGAAAAATGTTTCACTCTGCAGTTATGTACATGAAACCCACCAAAAACTAAAAATCTAAAAAAATTTACATAAGTGGACTACTCAATTGTTGAATATGCTATCTTATTTGTCCCTTCTTTTTATACAATTAAGGAGCGGCTGAATGGTTTAACGATGCTAGCGGTACATGATGATGTACCGATTACAACACAAGAAGTAATTGAA
>NW_023463906.1:0-12417 GCF_013731165.1 Rhagoletis pomonella | reverse complement strand
TTTATAATCAGCCAATTTATTTCTTATCACTTTTTTCTTGTTTATTTTACCTTTTTATATCACTATAAGTATTTTTTTTACATGTGGGATGATGGTGCATAAAAAAACATTTGGCAAATGTCAATAATGCACAAAACGTCAAAACAATAGCCAATGGTGTTTTTTTGGAGTTATTTCAAAGTTAATGTTAATGCCTGTCGGGTATTTAAATACCCATGTCATATCTAAGGTGTGTTCGCATGTAAAAATTTTTTTCTATCAACTTCTATGGCCTCCCAGGCACATATTTAAAAATTTCATCAAAATCGTACCAGCGGGTCTATGGGCAGGCATTAATGGGTTAATTTAGTCTTCTTTTGATTTCTAGGTTCTGTTGGTTTTTGGCTTTTTTAATTTAATATTTTTTTAATTTAGATTGTGTTGTAAAAAAAATATTTATTTAATTTATTTTTAAACATATTTTCGTATATATTTTTTGCTTTATTTTATTTTTATTTTTTATTTATTTATTAGTTTTTTTAGTTTTAAAAACAACGCTATTTAACTTTATAAAATTTTATTAAATTAAAAAAAGGAAGACTAAAAGACGGAGAGCATAAGGCTAAGACATCCTCGCTAGCAGATCTTTCAATTGACACTTGTAGATCATGCATTTCATGGTAACTTGATCTGTTCTCAAGGATATTCAGTTTAAACTGGCACAAGTCAGTGCAATAGGCGGCTAGCCCAGCAATGGAAAAACATCTCCGGACTTTGTAAAAAGGTAGGATTTAAGTTGATCGGCACTCAGAATCTACAAGAAGGAGGTATAAAGACGTTTAAAGTGAATTTGAGACCTGTGCAAGAAGGCAGTTGTCAACCGGCACAAGGCTTACTACGGCGCTGAAAAAAAGGGAACAGTCCAGCGCCTTCGTCTTGGTCTGCAGGCTGTATCGGAGATACAGCCGCTATATTTAAACGTAGAATACGTGGTATGGTTAAGAGCATATCCAAGTCAAAAACGAAATCACACACTACGAAAAAAAGGGTTTTTCCAAAATTTTACAAATTTACATACTTCTAAGTGAAAAGAACTCAATGAGAATATAAGCGAAAGCCCTATTTTTATTTTTATTTTATACCATTGTTTTTTTCTACAGCTTTCGATAGCAAAATCAATAACAATATCGATAAAAATTTCGATAACAAAATCGATAAAAAAACCAACAAAATATCGATTATATCGATAAGTCCCGAGAATCCCTAAAATCCCGAAATAGTTCCGAGATTGAGTCTCTGTGCCTTTATCTATATCCTTTTCTCTACAACTACCTTTATTTTAATCTTTCTTCCTATATCTTCATCTATACTTTTATCGGTATCCTCATCCGCATCTTTTTCTTTATATTTATCTTTGTTTTTATTTTTATGTTTATCATATTCTTCATATACATATTCCCCTTCACCTTTGCACTTATACATATAAGTAAAGTGTTTAAATTTACCTTGGTCTTCATGTTTGCCTTTATCTTTACTCAACTTTGTTTTTGTGTTTATCTTTACCTTGGCCTTTATCCTTTTCTTTATCTATGTACGTCCTCACCTTTACTTTTATTCTTGGATTGGACTTTTTCTAAATGTTGTTTCACTTCGAAAAGTCTTCGCGTATTATGCATACATGTGTTCATATATGTATGTACATATATAATATGTATGTACATATGTATGTATAGACATACATAGATTACTAAAAATAGAAACAGATCCACATTAACTGCAATCAACATATGTACGTATGTATGTATTTACATATCGTCGCCTCAGAAAACGGATGACGAATGTGCAAAATCACGATTTTGGGATTTTGATGCAGATTTACTAAGTTGGACATGCTCTTTCGATTTCTGCAATCCATTTTTTTATATCTCCATTAGTTTTTGAGATATTTCGTGCGCATTTTGTCGTATGTTACATAATATTAATGATTGGGTATGCATTTTGTTGTATGTGCTGAAAATGTGTCACATACGACAAATTCCCATACAAACGTACCTTTTTTTTAATCATAAAACGTTTGTCGTATGTGGCACATACGACAAATTCCCATACAAATGTAATCCTTTTTTAATCATAAAACATTTGTCGTATGTATCGCAAAACTTTGAACTTACGACAATTGGATGGTCCTCTACTATAACGATACAATTAAAATTGAAAATTAAACTAAGTAACTAATTTTAAAATTTTAAATTTTTAAATTTTAGCTTGCACTGAGTCTCCAATGAAATGAAAGAGATAAAAATGTACAAAAGACTGAATTTAAGTATTGTTTTTTGTTTTTATATAAAGAAAACGTAAGTTCGTAACATATTTACAGCATAAGAGATGTACAGATTTTTTTTATTAAATACATGATTATGTTTTTGTTATCTTTTTTCTAATAAGTAATCATTATTTAATAAATATGTCTGTTTTTTTCATCAAATTATACCATCGTCGTTGAAATAGATACTTTACTATTGTCGTATGTTCTGTGGACAAAACAAAGTGGTGAGTAAACGCTACTTACGACAAATGTATACGGAATGAAAAGTAAATTTTCTCATTAACGTTAAGAGATATTAAATATAAAAATATGGGAAATCAAAACTAATAACACCAACTACGTCTCCTTCAAAAGTTACAAAAATCTACCGTACAGTTTCGGATTAATTCGACCTTAAACTTCAAAGTCAATTTTCTCAAAACCGTGTTTTGTAACATTCGACATCCGTTTTCTGAGACGACGATATGTACACACGCTGCGATTAGGTTATAAATAGCGCGCCTCTGTTTATCAAAAGCCGCATTACATACGCATACATACTTTTTGTCTCCTTCCACACTTCCAACATATGCACGTGTTTGCAAAATGATGACGAGGTGATTTTGTATGGAAAATCATTTATGCCCATATATTTGAATAAAATAAACATATATAGAAGATATCAACCAATACTTCCCATATACCAAACGAAAGGAAAACTCTTGAATTTTTGATTAAAGAAAACAAAAACAAAATTATTCGAGCGATTTTCGAGCATTTTGGTAATGAAAAAAATTTGCAAATTTTTTCAACAATTTTTTGCCTTAAAATGCTCAATATTTGTTAAATTTATATAAAATTTGTACCCGATAATATTTCTACTGCTCCAAAGAACCTATATCCCGAAAATGAAAGTTATATATGCCAACAATAAGTTGCTAGAGCACTTTAAAGGCTCAAAATTGACCCCAAAATAAGGCAATGTTTACCGTTGTTTTTACGACAGAAACCGAATTGGTTATTTACAAAAATGAATCCGTTGACAGGTTTGGAATTTTATCTTTGAAACGCCACACTTTTCTTTGAAATCGCTTTATTAGTTCTCGTGCAATAAGCGGTTTTGTGAAGCTCTAAAAATTACAACTACAACATTTGAACATAGCCCCCATACCTTAAGGTAAGACGTATTCTACGTCAAAAAATTGGTTTACCCTGGCGTATTCGTTACCAAATTGCATACCATGTTTCCTTTTCAAAGCACTTGGCGCTTAATGAAACTCAAATTAAAATGCACAACTTATAAAGAAACTTTGAATAAAATACCAAGAAAAGCTAAGCACGTGCTGAGAAAAAAAAAACATTCCAAAATCATGAAAACGAAAACACTGCATTGAGAGTTTAAGCCGAGAATCACGCACGAATGCATAATACATTAATGCATTTATTGCTGCTGTTTGGTTATTTAGGGTATAACCAAGAGCAATGAATAAGTTAACAAATACTTTGTGAGTAATAACTTCTTCAGATCGAAACAATTAAACTCAATGGGATATAAAAAAACAATGCATTATTAGCGAATAAGCTGCAATTGAAAGCGTACGAAACTACCTGGACTATTTGGCAAAAGCACAAAACGCGCATATGCACAGAAGCTGAAGGCGGCGCAGTGGTAAGGAAAATGAGTAGCAGTTGCGTAGTAGTTGCGTATAAACCTTGTTTATCACATTGTATTTTTACTTTTATGTTTAGCTTTCTCATTCTCATGCAATAGCTAGTACCATAAATACCCAGGGCAAAGACAACAACAGCTCTCTGCTTTACCAATTAACCAAAAAGCATCGAATGCATTGTGTATGCGTACATGTTTTTTTGTGTTATTCTTATTGCTATTTTAGCAATTCAATACTATTAAGCGAATATATACAGTTATGCAATTAAGTATGTGTGTGCACATTTTCGTAAATTAATTACTTCATTTAAGGCAGAGCTGGCACTTAGTTGGTCTTGCTGCCGGCTCACGCTTAGCTACGTTTCTTACTTGCAATAATTGTCCAGACAACGAGAATAAATGCTGAATGCAACAATGGATGTGCTGTTAAACAAATCCGGCTTTATTTTAGTGCCGCTTGTTGTTATGCACTACCCTTGCCTTGACTTGTCTTTATGCTATGCTTATTTGTAGTTGATTTTATTTTTGTATGTATTTGTTTCTACACGGTAAAGGTATTTTAGAAAATTGGTATTGCCGTTTGGATTCCTTTACTAGCTGCTGCTCTAAGCTGGTGCTGATGATGTAGTCCTGTCTGCGTAGAGGGGTGTTAAGCTTAACAAGAACACCTTCGGCAAAGGCCTTCATGGCTTAGAAAAATAAATAAATTGCAAATAAAGAAGGGGTGGTGAAGTCTATTTATGAGGGTTTTCAAGAAAATTAAAGCCGAATCCTAGGTCATATCAGCAGAAGTGAATTAAAAGTAGAGGCACTCATATAATTCGTATTCTTAATTCACTATTAAAACTACAGAAGTAGTCCCTTTTAAATGAAAGTCATTATTGTTTCGGGTGCTGCCAATACTCGGCTTGGTTTGTTTTTTTTTCTTAATACTGTAGCTGAGCGCTTTTCTTCAGACTCTTACTCAAATTTAATTAAATGTTTTCTTTTTATAAGTTTCAAAGTCGCGTAGCAACTACCAAGTAAATAACTTTTGCGAAGAACTGAAAAGAATACACAACTCTTTTAAAACTAATCTATATATATAATAAGCGACGGGATTTTTTGTCCAGGTCTTCAGATTTGCACCGTTAGTTCGATTTTACATTTTCGAAGAGATTTGCTACCTGTTAAATAACACAGGATCACAAAGAAAAGCTTGTTACTAAGGTGTACGCGGCGTATGAGTAACTCTCTTCCCTGCTCATTTTTCATACAAAAAGTCTTTGCGTATTTTCATTTGACCACTCCTTATTATAACTTGATCTTTTTATAATAAAACAAGCTTAAGCACAAATGGAAAAATTTGGCACAGAACCTGTTTTTTTGATCTTTTTGTAATAAAACAAGCTTAAGCACAAATGGAAAAATTTGGCACAGAACCTGTTTTTTTTTTAATTTTTCTTCTGTTAAAGTTTGATCTTCTTTAACTTTTTCATAAAAAAATAAAAAAAACTGGAATGATTAATTAATTTGTCAAAAACTATAAGTCCTATCGGAAAGTGATGTACATACCATTTATGGAGAATTTTATTGGCTTTCATCCGCCGTATCTTGTATTAAGATTGTAAAATTGATTCGTAAGATATGCGTGATTAAAAGGAACCAATTTTTGCTTTAAGCTGAATAACGGTAAATTGAAAATATCTTGAAAACTTATCCATGGAAAAAAAATTCATCTTCAAAATATTTTCAAACTAAAGCTTTCTTAAACTTCTCACTTGTCATACTTTTTCAATTAATTTATCCCCTGAACTCAATTTGAGATTTTAGATAGATGAAAACCACTTACATGTAGTTTTGAAATGAAGCCCTTTCAAAACCATTTCGACTGATACTCATATTGATATAAATCATTTAGATTATTGAATAGTTTGAATTTAACCTTTTAAATAGTTGGCAACCTTTTAAAACCCCTTTCGTCTGACACTCATATTGTGATACATATTCAAAACCATATCGATTCATACCAATCTATACTAATATATATTTTTAAAGCGGTTTTTTTGAGTTCACAAAGCTCGAGAACGGCCTAACCGATTTTTTTTTTGAAATTTCGAGCACCTACTTCAGATGTCCCAAGGATTATTATAGGCTAAAGAAATGTTTGGCATATAAAGGGGGCGTGGCACTTCCCATACAAACCGAATATTTCATACCGAATATCTCTGGAAATATTCATGGTAGAGTACTGGAACTTCGTGTGGAGATATATGAAATTAATCTTATACTCATGGAGAAAAATTGGCTATTTAAAAAGAGGGCGTGGCGCCGTACAAACGTATATATAATTCATCTGTAGATTTGTTGAGTGAAATCCTCCTAAATGCTCGCATGGATTTTTGTGTGTTTTTGAGTAACTCTCTGGATAGTGTAGTTTCACAAATTCACCCGCCAATACGAATAATCGCCAAGTTAGAAGAGGTGCCGTGAATGTCAGATTAAATCGACTTGTTACACCAATGAGTGTGTCGAACTGTTGTGTGCTACGATTGGCCCAATGGATCTGATTTTTGCCAGTATTGTTATACGTTAAAGCTTCATTCGTAGACAGCAGAGTTGAGTTCTGCAGTGGTAAATGTCAAATCATCACCGATAACTCAACCGTCAGATCCCAGCGCGCCTTTTACTGTAATAAATTCAAGTAAAACAAGTAAGAGCAGCGCTGTCTTCGGCTATGCCGAGGGCTTCATACCTTTCATGAACATCTGCAAATTTTACTTTGACAGATTACTGCTTTTGAATACATATGCATACAACGATAGAGGAGTTACATACTTATTATAAAAAAGCGCATCTAAACAATCAGAGGTATGGAAGATATACTTTATATGACACCAATCTAAGTGATTTTCACCGCTATGTGATCGGTATATAAACCGGTAACACAATTTATTGGCTTTAGTTTCGTACATAAAGGAGATATATGGCAAAAACTGGTATCTTAACAATCAGTGCTATAGGAGATAAAGCTTATACAGCATAGATTTTGACGATTTTCTCAGTAGACTTTGTATTATTATTTATAAAATATCTTACGAAATTTATCGGTTTTAGCTGTTCAAATAAAGGAGTTTTACAGTAAAATCCCATATCTGAACAATCAGATGTATGGAAGATATATGTTATAGTCATCCGATCCTTGTTATTTTCGCTGTAAGTATTCTGTTAATAATGAGTGAAAATGGTGCGAAATTTCATGTTCCTAGCTGCATAAATGGAGGAGTTATGATAAAAGACCTCATATCTGAACAATCAGTTGTATAGGGGCTGCAGGTTATAGTGACCCGATCTTTGTTATTTTCGCTGTAAGTCTTCTGTTGATAATGAGTGAAAACAGCGCGAAATTTTATGGTCCTAGCTACATAAATGGATGAATTATAACGAAAAATCTCATATCTGAACAATCAGTTGTATGGGAGCTATAGGTTATAGTTACCCGATCTTTTTAATTTTCACTGTAAGTTTTCTGTTGATAATTATTGAAAACAGTGCGGAATTTCATGTTCCTAGCTATATAAATGGAGGTGTTATAACGCAAAATTTTATATCTGAACAATCAGTTGTATGGGAGCTATAGGTTATAGTGACCCGATCTTTGTAATTTTCACTGTAAGTATTCTGTTGATAATGGGTGCAAGTATTGCAAAATTTCATGTTCGTAGCTGCATAAATGGAGAAGTTATAATGAAAAATCTCATATCTGAACAATCAGTTGTATAGGAGCTATATGTTATAGTTGTCCGATTCTTCCGGTTCCGACAAATGATTAATACATTATAAAAATACACCCACCTACCAAATTTAATCCGGATATCTCGAAAACTGAGAGACTAGATTGCATACAAACAGACAGACAGACGGACAGACGGACAGACGGACATGGCTCAATCAACACAGCTCGACAGTCTGATCATATAAGTATACATTTTCATGGGTCTATCCCTTTTTGTTCTGGTACTTACAAACATCGGACCAAAGTTATAATACCATTTCATGCTCATGAAAGGTATAAAAATAAGATTTTACTTAAACTGCTTTCGTGAAACTTACTTTGAGGTATTTCTGAAATAAGTCTGTGTACATATATTGGATTTCTGTAGAACAATTATACGAATCCATTTTGTAATTGCCACCAACTATACTCTAAAGTTTCTGGGACAGATTCACTATAGAATCGGATCATTGTTGCCGCCAGGGAGTGAAGAGGAAATGTTCTTCACATTTATTTCGCTGTGAGATTAACCGTTCTATGAAATGCTGCACAATTAGAGAATTTCAAGAACTTCTTCACGGATATGACGCTTTCGTTAGGTTATTTAAGGCGGAAAACGACCACCAAACCATAATCTTAGCCGGTGAGCGTGCCAATGGAAATCGTAAACGTGAACTGTTGGTGAAAATGTTGGACCAAAAGTTCCAATAAAAAAATAATAATTTTGTGCGGAACGAAGTTCGCCGGGTCTGCTCGTATTATAATATTTCCTTTAAACTAATTTTATTGAATTTTTAAAAAGGTGGCAACACTTGTGAAAAACTTCAATATTATTCAAAACTTTAAAACTAAAGGTTTCTTAACAATATTTCGTTTGACAGCCTTATTTTAACTCTTCAGATAGCTTGCGTATAATTAATTTAAATTTGACTTTGAAAACAGGTGGCAACCCTTAAAACGACATATTCAAAGTCAAAGAATTTTTAAGCCTCTTGGCATCCATTTTTTTAATATAATTTTCAAATAAAAAACCCCCCTAATTGAAGTTGAATTTGATTTTTTTTAAAGGTGGCAGCCCTCATCCATGAGTAAAAAATGATTTTATGTATCTCCAGACCAAGTTACAGTAATCTACCAAAAAGATTTCCTGAGAAATGCAGTATGAAAAATTCCGTTTGTATGGGAGGTGCCACGCCCCTTTGTCTAATCGAAATTAAATGTATCCTATATTTTAAGTTGGGCTAAATGACAGGAGTGTGCAAAATTTCATGATGATCGGTTGAGTACTTAAAGCGTGAAAGCGTAGCAAACAAACAAACTCACTTTCGGATTTATAATATTAGAAAGGATATACGTGTAGTTAGAAACTTTTATCGGTACAGGGTGAAATAAAATTAAATTAATTTAAATAATATTGAAAACCGACTATGCGAAACGGCTACCTGGATTTAGAAGAAATATGACACTCGAATCGCTTATAGTAGTAGATTGGCGCTTACACATATGTTAGTGTTTGGCCGAGCTTCTCCTCCGACTTGTGGCGTGCGCCTTAATGTTGTCACACAAAGTAGAGGGACCTACAGTTTTACGCCGACTCCGAACGGCTATTGTATTTTTATGAGAAGCTGTTTTTCATGGCAGAAATACACTCGGAGGTTTGCCATTGCCTGCCGAGGGACGACCGCTGTTAAAAATCGCTTATAACTTACGAGTACTAATATTTGGAGTAGTTTATAGGTTTTTGAGATTCTATCTTGGGCGTTTTAACGCCATGCGGGTTCACTAATATTTGCTAATATTTTAGGTCTTTATCGCATTCTAAGGCAATAAAGATTATCAACGTAAGAGAAAGTTGCTTGCAATATTGGTTTCTCATATATTTTTTCTATGCATAAAAAAGTATAAAGCGAGTGTATGCAACAATATAACACACCGTACCTGTTGCTTCTTTGTTATTATGTAATCGGTCGGTCATGCAATCCGACTATATAAGTATGCGCACCTATATTTAATGTATATAGGTATATGGTCACCCTCAGCCACCACCTCTTCTTCGTATCAGAATATTTTATTTAAGCAATATGTGCATAAAAAGTAGTCTACGAAGGCGCTCTCGAAAAACAGTTTTACTCTCTTCGAGAGTGGCGAAGCCATAGTTGATACTCTTCTTCGCTTTTGGGACTCTTCATCTACCACGAGTGTGAGTACCAATACACAATTGCAATGTTTATATACTTTTCCATTTACATTATAGTAAATAAGATAAAAAATTATAATTTCTAGTGCGCAATTGCATTGGAAGTGGAGGTGGGAACTTCATTGGAAGCTGTTGTGCAAAGGAATTCGGGAAAGGATGTACTTATATAAGGTATGAGAAATGGAAGATTTCATTGGAAGCATATGTGTTTTTAGCCGTTACAAAGATTTGAAAATTTTCAATTTGAATTACCTACATATGTTTTAAAGTTAAATCAAATAAAAAATCCCTAAATAATGTACAGATGCTGTGATACTTTAACTTTTTATGGAATGGTTGTATCACGTAAAATGTTTTTACTAGCTGTAGTGTATAGCACGAGAAAAATTTTTTGGAAGTGAGCATGAGACTAAAGTACATTTTCTTCTTTGAAGCATACTAAACAAATTCAATCGAAATACTTTGAAAAAATTCTAAAACCTCCATAGTTCCATTGTCAAAGAAATTTTCTCATGAGGCCCTATGACCTCTTTTAATTTCGTTCTGAACCATTACTAAATTCACCTTGTAGAGTTGCCATGAGCCATCTCAATTCGCCTTATGAAAGTGGCTCCTACTTTATTTCTTCAGGAAGGCGATTTCGTTATTCCATCAGTGTAGTTTTTTCCACTTAGAAGCTTCAACTGGCCGGAAGAAAAAAAGCCGCATTGCAGAATTTAGTGATGTCGTAAACTGCCTCCATCAACTGCCTGTTCTGCAGTAAGTATCTATGTGTTCAACCAGAATTACTGTGCGAAGTGCTCTCATTCAGGAGTGTCGATAGTTACTTTCTTTACTTGTCCAAGTAAATACGTTTTCTACTTACATCAATAATGAATGATGACGATGAAGATTCAAAAGTTATTTGGCAAACGGATAACGCGCCACTCGCTTACATTCAATAGTTACATGGTCTCGCCACACCTTGTTTTCGACTTTTTCGCCAAACCCCATTGGTTGGAGATGGTCTCTACTTTGAAATTTTTGGAATTCTTTTCATTATATTTCTCTGCAATTGGTTCCGTAGTACTCACGGAGAAAGTTAACACTCGTCTTATAAAGTTTCCTTGAACTGGAGCTGGTTTAAGGGGCTATATTAAGTGCGCAAATCAGTATACTCAGGTTTGTCAGGAGGATGCCAACTTTAAACCAGTCTCTCTAAGAACCGACAGGGGTTTTGGGTTTTTACAAAGGATCTCCTGAGGTTCATTACAACGCAACTCAAATTATCTGCATACAAGTTTCCCCTCCGGTGCCTACTGACATTCTAAAGAAATACCATTTAAAACCCAAGGCCGGGAAGTATTGTATATACTGGAGATTTCCAGGTATCTGAATTTCCCGCTCAGCGTTGTTAGCCGCTGATCGTTGCCAATTGGTGCCCTAGGTCTTCCACCTATTAGGCGCTGGTTCGGACTTCTTTGGAAATGTATTGCTTACCTTTCATTTGGGGCTTTGAGCAATGACTTCCCTTGTCCATTTCACCAGCATCTTTAGCTCCCCAATCGCCGCTTTATCGAAAAACTCTTTAAATGGCTCAGAAGGGTCTAGGTTCCTAATACAACTTTACGGCTGGACGATCCTCTCCTTCTTTTCCAAGAAATTCTGCTTGTTGGTTAATTGACGAACCGCTGGTTAATTTTTATCAGTTATTACTACTACTGCATCTACTATCTATATTATTATTATAGTTACTTCTACTGCAGGGGTCCTTTTGAAACTAGCCTCAAGGAGTTTGTTCGAGGTCGCCGTTGATGTCTAGGTCTATACATCGTATATCCCTCGTTTACGTCGAATTTTTTGGTTGTTTTTATGCCTCGAGAGGTTCGCTTGAAGCAGTGTTGCAAGTTGTCTTTGAGCTGCATAAAGAATTTTTTATAGGGAAGACAGACAACAAGGATTATCTGCATAAAGAGGCGTGAGTTGCATTAACTCGTGCATTTGCCTATTCTAAATGCAGATTTAATGCACGAAAATTTCGTGAATTTTCACTGCATTTTCGAATTTCAGTATGGCAATGCTGCCGAATTTGACAGCTGTTTACTATTGTGAATGGCAGAAGTTGAGTTTGCTACTGTCAAAAGAAAATTGATTCATACACAATAATTAGTGATATATACTGGAAAACAACGAAAAATAAGCAAAGCATTAAACGCGAAAGCAAAAGAGGAAATTGAGAGGAAACAAATTTTGGAGGACACTAAAAGAGAGGATATGTTCAAAAACCCATAATGAAAAGTTTCGACCTCTTTAAAGGGGTGTCTGTATGACCTGAAACATATATGTAACACTTGTGAATCTTTGTTATGTAATAAAAATTTGAATAACAACAATATTACTCCACGTAATTCGAGCGTTACATATATGTAACACTAGCGTTTAAAGAGTTAACTCCGGGAATGTAAACTGGGTAAAACGCATTTTTGCGCGGAACACCTTTCCGTGCTTAGAAACCTCATCAGTCCAACTCGGGC
>NW_023463905.1:0-12419 GCF_013731165.1 Rhagoletis pomonella | reverse complement strand
CCGTCTGTCACAGCTTTAAGCTTCTTGGTGTGACATAAATTGATGATCAGCTTTTCCTTTATTTCATAAAGATAAGTTCGTGAAAAAAGAAATTGGCGCTGCGCATCAGAAACCTAATTTCACATCGCTGAAGTAGCATGCAGAATAAATAGTTGCGTTCCCTAACTAACTTGCTTTTTGACAGTTTTACAGGTTTTAACCCAGAAAAGTTGGGGAACGTAACTAAAAACAGCAAATAAGGGCCAGTTTTTCAGTGCACGGCCGTGGTTTAAACTCAGTTTAAACGCCCGATCTGTCTGGTTTAAAATCGGATCAGCCAATCAAGTGTCAGCCAGCTGTTCAATTTAAACTCAGTTTACTTAAACTAAGTTTAAACTGGCACTGAAAACTGGCCCTAAATGTCTATTTCGCTTCATGCAAATTCTGCACAAAACAAAACTCAACTATGTTAGTTCCACAGATCAACATTCAATCAATCGGAGTAGATTTTCATGCATGCATACATATTAGGGATGTTTCGAAAGTGAAATTTTTCACGTTCGCGAAGGCGAATGCGAAGGTGCAAATGCAAATGTTAGGAATAACATTAAAAAAGCTAATAATTAACTTAAGTCATCGTTTTTATTACTTACGAATTTTGTAAATTATTAGATCATTGAACGAGGTCTTAACCACACAGTGTTTTAATCTAGCAAACAAAGTTCAAAAGGGGCATATTATATTTAAAAAAAAAAAAAGTGAGTGCGCCTGGGCCACACTGGAGTGGAACTTACGTTACGTATCTCTTTTTTCTCATAACGAATATACATAAATATGTGCATACAAACCAGAGGGTCCAGATTTGGCGATTTCGCGCCAGATTGGCGATTTTTTTTGGATATTTGCGCGTAAAAATGTAGGAAATCGCCATTGGCGATTTTTGGCGATTTTTTCGCTTCAAATCAATTTTTCCCAATTATAAAAATATACAAAACTTTGTTTTCCACGATAATTTTACAGAAGAGCCTAATGAACTGCGTGATATACTTGACTTAAGAAGCATATTAAAAGACTGTCAAAAATGTTTAATCACCCTAATCGAAGAACTTTTGAAACGATTACCTACACTGAGGGAAAAAAAATATTAAAATCAAAGAGAAACGTAATTGATCTTACTATAAACGTCAGCGAAAGTACTGTATATTGGTACATATTCAATTCAATTACGCGCATATTAAAATGACCGCGTTCGTACTGAAAAAGCATCCGTGAAGTGCAGTGGAATTCGAACCCGACCATCTCCGGATATCAACTTGTGGCAAGCATCTTTGCGCACTCAGCTACACCCAGCCATATAAATCTGCTTTCAAATGTTGAATATCCGTCAACACCACAGCACGCGATTTGTACGGAGAAACAAGTATGTACTATGTATGTATTTGTGTGTTCTCACCGCTCTCAGAGCGGCGCTCTGCATGCTTGGGGTGCCTACATATACATACTCAGATGTGAACCGTCAAATACGTGCGTAATAAATTTTTTAACATTTTTAAACGATAATCAAATATAAAGTATTCATTTTTATTATGCATTATTTCCCTCAGTGTAGTCAATTAAATACTTTTAAGAAAGCTTTGATTTTGTCACCAGAAAAGTGTGTGAATCCCAAGAGGGCTAGTTTCAGGGACCTGCCAATTCACTATTTGACTTTGAAGGAAAGAAAAGCAGCGGAAACTGAATATTTAAATCTTTTAACTTTTCCATGGAATATCTTTTCTCAGAACCATTCCATCCGACTCTGAAGAATTTGGATAATTGCTTAGGGAGTGAAAACCGCAACAGGCAATAAAATATTTGGAAATATATGTAAATTCATATTATTATCCTTTCCGCACTCAAATGCTTTGTTGAGCACGTTTTTTCCGTTATGAATTCAACAAAAACCAAGATTCGAAATAGGATGAGGTTGGAAAGCCTTAATTCAATAATTCGAATAAAGAGTTATATGAAGGATAATAGTTTCTGCTGCAAAACGTTTCCAATATCAAACAGTATGTTATCAAGGTTGAATAGCTCAATATATGACAACAGAAATATAAATCATTCGGACACTATAGGTGATTTTGAAGAAATTGTGAAAATAGCTCATCTCGCCTTATTATAGAATATAATAAATTTAATAATTGGGCAGTCCTAATGCAAAATGTGTTGAAATAAATATTTCTTAAAAATCATGCGTATTTCAAAGAAAATTGTTTGTGCATCACTATTGTATAAGTAATTTGTGTTATTTATTATTACCCTCTGAACAAAATTGATAAATATAGATAACAAAATCGATAAATATCGATAACAAAATCGATAAACATCAATAAACAAATTGATAACTATCGATAACAAACTCGGTAAACATCGATAACGAAATCGATAAATATCGATAACAAAATCGATAAAAAGTACCGCTAACAAAATAGTTAAAAATATCGACTACAAAATCAGTAACAAATTGATAAAAATATCGATAACAAAATCGATTGTTATATCGATAAGTTCCGGAAATATCGATATCAAAATTGATAACAATATCGATAAAAATTTCGATAACAAAATCGATAAAAGTATCGATAACAAAACCGATTAAAATATCGTTTACTTTATCGATGTCTCGAGAATCCCGAAAATCTCTAAAATCCCAAAATAGTTCCCAGATTGAGTCTCAGTGCCTCTCTTTATATCCTTTCCTCTTTAATTACCTTTATTTCAATCTTTCTTCCCCTATCTTCATCTTTACTTTTATCGGTATCCTCATCCCCATCTTTGTTTTTACTTTTATGTTTATCATTTTCTTCATTTACATATTCCCCTTCACCTTTGCCCTTATATATATAAGTAAAGTGTTTATATTTACCTTGGTCTTGATTTTTTCCTTTATCTTTACACATCTTTGTTTTTGTTTTTATTTTTACCTTTGCCTTTATCCTTTTCCTTATCTACGTTCGTACTCCCCTTAACTTTCATTCTTGTATTGGTATTTTTCTAAGTGTTATTCTTTAACCTTTTATTAGCAAATTTTTGTTAAATTAATACCATATGCATACACACAAGAAGCACTTGGCCCCATCCATTTCCGTTGCATCATTTCCGTTGCACCATTTCCGAATATCGAATGCGAATGTGTAAAATGATGCGATCACTTACATAATGAATGCGAATGCAAATATTCGCAACATCCCTGATCCATATGAACATAACTAAGCCCTGTTTTTTATGGGAATCCTGCCTCTGTCTAGCCGAAATCCATTTGTCCACCGCTGTAGTGGCATGCACACACAACAGCTAATCAATGATGTATATATGTACATATGTCTATTTGTTGGACTTCATGAGAATTCGGCACATTGTTTTCGCGAAGTTGATAAATTAGCAACTGCGTTAAAGGCTGAGTTTTTTAGCTTATACGAAAAGGAATTTTCTATCTATACTAGTTTATATTTTTAAATCGGTTCGAACACCCGCAGTACACGTCCTAAAGATCGCTATAGGCTAAAAAAGTCTCGATACATAAAGGGGGCGTGGCACTCATACAAACCAAATTTTCCATACTGCATATCTCTGGAAGTGTTCAGGGTAGAGTTCTGGAACTTGGTATGTAGATATACGAAATGAAACGGGGCGAGGCACCTCCGATACCAAAAGAATTTTCGTACTGCATATCTCAGGAAACGTTCATGGCAGAGTTCTGGAACTTTGTATGGAGATATATCAAATCAAGCCCATACTAATGGAGAAAAATTGGGCTATTTGAAAAGGAGCGTGGGGCCTTAAAACGTACCGACGTCCGGATTTTAACGAAATTTTTTGTGTGTGTTTGAGTTGGTTCTTGATGGTTTAGTTTAACAATTTAACCCGGCACTTGCTGCTGTAGCTGAGTTATACCAAAAATCTTATGTACGGTCCGATTTGGCTTTAAAATATGTATTGGTAACGGTTAGAGTAGGACATGTCCCGGAAAAATGGGACATTTGGCAGCCCTAGGTAAGAGCAATAATATTGCAAAAAAGTGATGCTAGGTGGCGCTGGAGTCGAGCTATTACTAAAAATAGTCAAGTGAGAAAAGGTGCCGTGAATGTCTGATTTAATCGATCTCTTGCACCAATGAGTATATCGAACGATTGACCCAATGGACGTGATTTTCCAATATTATTATGCGTTTAAGCTTTTAAAGTATTTTGTCTGCAATAAGTATGTATATGTATGTATATTGCATTTCTGTAGAACCATGATACGCACTCATTTTGAAATTGCCCTCAACTATACTACAAAGCTTCTAGGATAGATTCACTATATAATCGGATCATTGTTGCCGGCAGGGAGTGAAGAGGGAAAAGTTCTTCAAATTTATTTCGTTTTGCGATTAACCGTGCTGAGAACCGTGTACACCACACAAGTGGCTTGCCAAACCTACTTTTCCCATTTCGCCATACACCATGCAACCATGACTCGTTCAAGCAAGAATTTTTAGTTCTCTTCCGGTTGACAATGTAAAAGGGTTTGGCTTTCTTCGATTTTTCTCTCTTGCGTCCTCATTCGGTAAAAACTCCGTTGCGAATTAGGCGATTTTATCATACACAATGTAAGCGGTTTGATCAATCGTCAATATCTTCATCTTCTTATTTGGCACTGTAACTGCCTAAGCGATTTTGGCTGAGTTCAACAAAGCACGGCAGTCGTTTCTTTTCTGTGCCAACTGACGCCAATTGGAAATGCCAAGTGAAGCCAAGTCCTTCTCCACCTTGTCTTTCCATCGCAGTGGGGGCCTCCCTCTTCCTCTGCTACCACCAGCGGGTTCCGAGTTGAATACTTTCAGAGCTGGAGCATAAGAGTCCATTCGAACAACATGGCCAAGCCAGCGGAGCCGCTGTATTTTAATTCGCTGCACTATGTCCATGTCGTTGTAAAGCTAATACAGCTCATCGTTCCATCGTCTGAGGTACTCGCCGTCGCCTACGTGTAAAGGCCCGTAAATCTTCCGCAAAATGAGTGACTTATAGAGTGTGGTTTTCGTACGTCGAGAGAGGGCTTTACTCCTGAATTGCCTACCCAGTCCAAAGTAGCACTTGTGGGCAAGAGTGCCTCTGCGTTGGATTTCAATGCTGACATTATTATCGGTGTTAATGCTGGTTCCCAAGTAAACGAAATTCTCTACTTTCTCGAAATTATAACTGTCAACAGTGACGTGGGTGCCAAGGCGCGAATGTTCTGACTGTTTGTTTGATGACAGGAGATACCTTGTCTTTTCCTCTTTTACCACCAGACCCATTCGTTTTGCTTCTTTATCTAACTCGGGAAAATGCAGAACAGACTTCGCGGTTTTTAATACCGATGATATCGATATCATCGGAATAAGCCAGCAATTGCACGCTCTTGTAGTAAATGGTTCCTGAGCGGTTGAGTTCTGCAACTCTTATTATCTTCTCCAACATCAGATTAAAGAAGTCACATGAACGGCGCGAACGGCTCGAAGAGGGCTTTGCCAATTCTGACTGAGCTGGTGGTATTGCTCAACGTCAATTTACACAGCCGTATCAGTTAGGCGGAGATGCCAAATTCAGACATTGCGGCGTATAGGAAACTCCCTTTAGTGCTGTTGAAAGCGGTTTTAAAGTCGACAAATAGGTAGTGAGTGTCGATTCTTTTCTCGCGGGTCTTTTTCAAGATTTGGTGTATTATGAATACCTGATCTATGGTGGATTTGCCAGGTCTGAAGCCACACTGATAAGGTCCAATCAGTTCGTTGACGGTGGGCTTCAGTCGTTCGCACAATACACTCGATAAGACCTTATAACCTATGCTTAGAATGCTGATCCCGCGGTAGTTGGCCCGGATGGCGGGGTCGCCTTACTTATGGATTGGGCAGAGCACACTTAAATTGCAGTCGTCGGGCATGCGTTCAGCTGACCATATTCTGCATAAGAGTTGATGCTTACACCTTATCAGCTCCTCGTCACCATACTTGAATAGCTCAGCTGGCAGGCTGTCAGCTCCTTGAAATTTCTCGTTTTCCAGCCGCGTTATTGCTATTCGTACCTCGTCATAGTCAGGCGGAGGAACATCGCATCCGTCATCATCGACTGGGGGATCGGGTTCTTCTTCTCCACAACTTACCGTGCTGCTACCATTCAGTAGCGTGGAAAAGTATTCCCTCCATAATTTAAGTACGTGAACATCGGTAACAAGGTAGGAGTACACCCTGGTCTTGAAACCTTCCGTAAGTCGCCTAACTCTCTGGCATTCTTCCTGTCGGCCAGCATTTCAAGCTCTTCGCAATCACGTATTTCGGCCTCTCTCTTCTTATTACGGAAAACGTCAATATGACGACCAGAAAATCAAAATATTTAGATTTTTGTTCAAATTCCCCCCCAGTCGGCTTGTCAAACCTTCAGACACCCCCACTGTAGCTGTAAACAATATTTTGCTTGGTTTGTCAAGGCGCTTGTGTGGTGTTTTTCGCTCTTAAGCACATCTGCATTTGGTGCTAAATATTCAAAATTTTATCAGTAATTTCTTTCATTCCATCGTTATATTTTCAACTTGTTTTCAACTTGAAAATATTGGTAACGAATGGAGAGAACACGCATTGTTCGATCATAAGGATATTTATATTGATTCTTCATTAGATCCAGAAAATTATAGGATAAAAGTGTTCGAATTAAAAGATTCTTCAGGTTCATACAAGTTTCCCAATTAAAAAAATTATATCTGCATTACTAATATAGCCCTTTTCTAATGCTTCAGTAGAATGTATATCTAGTAGTTTAAAAATGTGTAGGACTTGAAGACCAGATTGAGTTATAGTTGCAGCAATATTATATACATACCAAGGCATACAAAATAATGGTGATACTTTGTTTGAACCGAACAAATGTACCAATTGAATTGGAGAATGTAATTAATTTTTATACTACATAGTATGCAGCAGAGCTGTAAAACTGTAAAATCATTTGAAATTAAAAATCATCAATTTTATGCTATTATGTTTTCATTGAATTTTTCCTTGTTGGGGAATGTGGCTTATAATTTTCCAATTCTACATTCACTCAAAGTAGATATGATTGCACACATTAACATATTCAAAGAAAGATTGAAAAAATTAAATGACGAAACATCAACTTTTAACACTGAATACGCATTCAGATGAATGCAGCTTTTGCTATGTGTGCACACATTCATTCAGTACCAATCAATCGGTATAAGTATTCTAAACACACAAAACCCACTGAAAAGTACGCAAGGTTGAATTTTATTAAACAGATTTCAAAATTTCAACACAAAAAATTGTTTATAGAACGTTATCATTAGTTTTTTCACTTAAATTTGTATAAGTATTTATAAGAAAAAAAAATATTAATTGGATAAATATTTTTTAGTGAACGTGTCGTTAGAATGTCGTTATGAAAAATATAAATTATTTATGATTTTAACATCTCTGTTTAGAAAATTGTCAGCTTTCCAAATAAGTGTTACCAATGTACCATTAATAATGTATTCTGCATAAATTAGTACATACATATATGTATAAGTTAATATAAACGAACAAATTTAAGAGCTTCTGGTTCTAACATTAGACATACATATACGTTTCATTACTTAATTATAAACATTTTTGATACAAATTTCTTCGTATTTTTTTTCTTCGTTATTGGGTCAAGCAGTTAATGGAAAATCGAATTTGTGGGTTAATGGAGGTTTTTTATTTACAATAAGTCACAAATTATCAACAATTTCCAAATAAAAATATTTAACAAAATTCGTTGGTCTATATTTTCATTAACACTCTTTTCTGTAAGTGCAATATTTAAGAATGCATACCCATTTCATTGCAGAAGGTTTGGCACGCTTTTTAACCCAAGTTTCGGTTTGTTTGTTAACATAAAAACTACATATCGACACCTAAGTGAAAGATCGACCTATATCGGCAGCCAGTTCAAAAAACTCCCTATCTCAAAAAACTGTTCAAGAACACCATATTTCAGAAGGTTGTTGAAGAACGCCAGGACCAGGTTATTTATTGTTTAATTTTTGTATTTTCAATACACTGCTGCCCTGCATAAAGGGAAACCCGCGTGCCGAATTTTCTTCAGATATCTAAACTTTTGCTAGAGTTATCGTGTACACAAAAAAACGGACAGACAGACAGACGGACATGGACTAATCAACTTTTCTTTTCATTCTGGGCATTTTCGGTATATACATACATATGTACATAAAAGTAGTATATATCTATCTCGATTTTGGTTGTTCCAAATATCCGTTACGTGAAAAAAGTTATGGTACCCTCCTGCAGAAGTGCGTAGTAAATATGTTTAAAAAGCAAAATTTTTAATTAATAATTAGTTAAAACAAATTTCAGTGTAATGGAACTCCTCAACCCCTTTTTAATGAAAACAAAAACCCTTGTGAAATTTCGTTTTGAAAGTTTTCAAATTTAAAAACTCAAGAAAAAAATTAATAGAAAAAAAATTTTTAATAAATTACATTTTATATTCTGCGAGAAAATGTCTAAAATCAATGAAGACCTATGCTGCGAAGGCAGCGAAGTATCAAAAGAAGATTTTGACGACCTTTTTGAAGTGATCAGTGAGTATGTTTTCGAAGACGAAGACCCAACACCTCAGTCATCCAGTGAATATGTACTCGAAGATGAAGGCCCAACACCACAGCCAACGAGAGAATATCTAGATGTGGAAAATTCACATTCATATAACGACACATCTGTTTTTTACGACACACGCGGGGAAAACGATTTAGCTGAGGAACCATGTGCGCAGGAAACATTATTTGGAAAATATTTCGAAATTTTGGAGAAGGTAGATATCAAATGCAATGACCGCTTTTTTTATTAAAATAGAGCACTAATGCAGTGAGCACTTTTAACAATACTTGCTCATGTGTGCTGGCCAAGTTTGTGGTTGCTTTCACATACAACCCATACATTTACAAAGATATTAAAATATTAATAGCTGGCGAAACATTTTCCAAAATGTATGTATGTACATACATAGATCTACATGTTTTACTAATGAATTGAATTTAACGAATTCTTCATATTACTAATTTCACTTCAAACTAATGTATGTGCGTTGTGTTTAAATGAAAAACAGAAACTAAATACGGCTTTTATTTCTATCTATGCAGTTACATATGTATATGTATGCAAGTATGTATAAGTATATACAATTTGCTATGATGGAGCCCCAGAGGCTGATGATATAAAAATGTGTAGGTATTTAAGACTAACATTAAAAACTACTTGTATACACGAGGCATCAAAAAGCAGAGTGACTCCTTTACCGATTTGGAAAATAAACAAGATGGCTTCAGAAAATCTATAAATATAAAGGAATTGCATACATCCAGAGAAACAACCATTTACAAGTTTATTCTGCGCTGGTAATACAAATTTTGTAACCGGTAAATAAAGTTGCTCTCAATTTTTAAACCCATTTTGCATTCTGTGTACTCTTGTAACCGGTAAATTTCGTTAACATCTCATAAGGTGGTAACAAAATATTTCCCCGTGAAATTTGTAATGCCAGAACTTCCACAATTCTTCATACCTGAATATCTGAATATATTACCAGCATAACCAACGTTCCTAGAATAGCGGTGACATGAACTGGTAACATTTTTTGGTAATAAAATTTTACGGTTACAAAATCTTCGGTAACGTGCAGAATAGAGAGAATGGGAAACGAAAGATGCCGGTAATGAAATTCGTAAGATTTATCAAGCAAGAGTTTTAAAAACTGTCAATTCTATTGACTCTGTTTTATATTTCTATATATAGTTCACTAGTTTCGAATCTAATATATGTGTATGTATGTATAAAGATGTGTCCTTTGTGCTCGACGGTTGCGATGTTTATTTGGAATAATTTCTCACCATTCATTGGCCATGGTTTAATGACAGAAAACGTCCATACTTACATACACATTGAAATAAAATATTTGTTTTTTTTTCAATACCAGATATGTTTAAACTTTAAAGTATAAAATGTATCAACCCTGGGGAAAAAAGCATTAGTACTGAATGGTAAAAAAACGTGTGCATTCATTTTAAATATACAATCATGTCTGTGTGCGAATGCTTCTGTTACATTCACATTCTATACTGAATGTCAATCTACCATTCAATAACACAACACAGTTTCTTTGTTTTCAAGTATTTTAAGCCACTCAGTAATGAGGTTTTTTTTATACAAACAAACAATCAAAATTTTGAAAAGAATGCCGAGTAAATGCAGATCCTACTGATTCAATCATTTTACAGCTCTGGTATGCAATACACAATACACATATCTGTAATAAGAAAATTTTGAGTAATTTGTTCGGATTTTGAGCATTTTTTAGAGGAGTTTGGTAATTTTTTGTGGCAACACTGGTTTCAATAAAAAAAATATATTTTAGGCGGGACGAAGTTCGCCGGGTCTGCTAGTTTTTTATATGATCGGTAAAATCATTTATTCAAAAGTCTGGGGACTTTGTGTTTTGGGGATTTCGTGACACTGTCACCAAAAAAGTGGGAGGATTTCGTGTTTGGGTATTTTGATATTGGGGATTTTGATTTTGTGGAGAATGTATTTGGGGACTTTTTTTAAACTGGGTATTTTGTGTTTGGAGATTTTGTCTGCGGGAGTTCGTGGCTCCCTTGTTATTATTATCATTACATTTTATCACCTATGTACATATACAAATAGCTAAAGACCGAAAATATTGAAATTAAATGAAATATTACCAAACGAAAAGTATTTGGGAAAGCTTTATTAGACCATTTTTTTGAAATGTTTCCACCTATCCAAAAGCCGAACATTTTAAATTAAGAAAGAATTTACGCAATAAAGTGAATGAAAACATTAAAATATCACATGAAAGCTGTTAAAAATTATTAATGGAAACTTAAAAATGTTACTACCATTGTCAAACACTTAACTTTTAATCACAAATATTCTCATTTGGGGTCGCCGTCTCTGGGGATGCCCACTCTCTTAGGACTAATTCACCGAAACTTGTTTAAAAATCCCCCTATTTTTAATGAAATTCCACCAAAATGAATTTTGCTATTTAAGCACGGCCGCCATATTTGTGTGACGCAAAGCCGGGATAATTTCTTTAAAACGTCCTAAGCACCCCAACCTCCTTATAGCGTAAAAATATGTACACTTGCGATATGATCCACAATTTCTTATATTCCACTGTGACTCTTTGGACCTTCACGTTAATTTTTTTGCCACTTTTTATTGAGTGTGTGGAATGGATGTAAAATAAATTACATTGTCATAGATTTTTTTGCTATATAAATATGTATGTGTTTGCCATGTATGTATGATTATAAATATCAAAGCATTAGATACTTTGTGGTAGTTTTGTGCGCATTCGAGCATTTTTATAAAAAAAATTTAGGTCAGGAATTTTTTTATAAGCGTAAAAATGTCTGGTAACGTTGCTAAAGTGGGCATATCTGCATCCACCATATAAACAGACAAAAATTAAATGTCAGAAAGTTTGATTTTCAGAAATAACTGCTTTCGAAAGCCACTTTACATGCAAAGTGTAACTTCTCTTGCAATCTCTTTTGAAAATTCTGGAGTTTGACAGATTTTTGTAAAGGACTTGCACTTGCCACGTCTAAGGGCCGATTTCAAATGAACATTTCAACGGCACTTAAGTCTAATTGTGGATTGTTTTTAAATGCCATTTTGCTTTCGTTGGGTTTAAAATCAACTTTGTTTAAATATGCTACACAATTGGCAGTACTGCTGCTTGTTCCTTGAAATAGTTGTTGCATTTGCTTTGAAAAAATTTCCAAAAAATTTTCAAAAATTACCCCCATATTTATAATATGCTCCCTAAAGTTATTATTTCTTTAAATAGTACAAATAGTGTTCTTTCCAAAGTCATATAAAAACTAAAAATTGTTTAGCGCCGGAAGTCATGCGAAAATGGTTTTTACCTCGCTTTTATTAGCTTGCGATGTAACTATGTAATAATGGTGCGCCTAAAAAATGCAACAATTTCCATTATCAAGTTGCATACCTAATGACTAATGTGACCAACCGTACTTCTTTCTGAAGTACAGTACTTCTTTTTTCGTTCTTGTACTTCGTGCATCGAAGTACAGTCAAATGTACTTCTTTGCGATATTTTGAACTTCAGGAGGGAGATTCTGTAAGCAATGGGCGACAATTTTCGGATCGATATCGCTTTTTTGCGTCAAACGTGCGATAGCGATTCGAAAATTGTCGCTAACTGGTTACAGAATTTCCTCCCAAGTCCTGTACTTCTCCGATCTTCTGGACGATCATCACCTGGCCTGGGCGATAAATTCTTTCAACCCATTAAAGTCACCGGGGACCGATGACATAATAACTGCGCAGCTGCAAA